>NC_064286.1:28638428-28938428 GCF_019186545.1 Solanum stenotomum | reverse complement strand
AAGTGAGGTAAGACCTTTTAACTATCCAAATTGTAATGACTTACAAAATTCTTTGGATATGGTTGCCGATGAATTACAGAAGGTTATTGATGAATACAATAAAATTGCTCAAGAAAAGAAATATTGGCAGATTCTTCTTGAAGCAAGTCAGATTGAAGTCGACTTACAAACAGAAGAACTAGAGGAAGTAAAACTATAGTTGAACAACATCAGAAAATCTCCAAGTCACAGTTCTGTCATATCTAACAGAACTATGTTTTATAAGAGAAACTCTCCTAATCATAGTTCCAACAGATCAAACAAATCTATATAAAATTCTCATTCTCCTGATAATTCTGTTAAAATTACTTGTTATACTTGTGGAGAACTCGGTCATAAATCCTTTAACTGTAGAAAATATTCTTCTGGAAAGTAGATTTGGAGACCAAAAGTCACTAATCATCAAGGACGCAAAAATACTTTGGTACCTACAAGAAACTAATCTTTTTTGTTTTCAAGAGCAGTCTAAGAAAACCTACAAAAAGAGAATGTAGGTACTTGACAGTGGATGCTCTAGACACATGTGCGGAAAGAAATAAAATTTCAAAACCATAAAAAGGATTGATGGAGGTTGTGTAAGATTCGGGGACAATGCTAAAGGAGAAGTAACAGGAGTAGGAACCATTACTCTTAGCTCTTCATGTGATATAGTTGAAGTGTACTTAGTTGAAGGACTAAAGCACAGCCTTCTTAGCATCAGTCAACTATGTGATGTCGGATTTTAAGTCACGTTCAGCACTTCAAGCTGCATCATCAAACATCCTGAGAAAAACCTCACTCTCATTGGAGATCGAGTAAATAATATATATGTCCTAAATAATGTTGATTTCAGAATTATTTATAACTTGGAAGGGAGGTGAGATATATACATATTGGGATATATGTATACTTTTGGGCAACAAACTTTTTACTTTTGGGCAGCCAACTTTGACTTTTGGCTATATCTAGTAAGTGATAAACATCACTTTGATAATATATATTTTCACACCTCCTCTATAAGAATTGGGGGGTTCCTTAACTCTAAGAAAGGGGTAGAACTTCCTCTAACGAGATTACTCACAAAGTTTCAAGAAAACCTTGGTCCTTTGGCTGGAATTCGAGGCACACCTTTCTCTTTGGTAAGTGATGAAATTTGTTTCTGAGTTTGGTAGTGTTTGGTAATTTATGCATATCTATTTCTCTATAATTTTGTTTACAGTGAATAAATATGATTTGGAAAGCTGATTCGTATACCTACAACTCATATGTTTATGTAAAACTCTAATTTAGCTGTTCTGGATTCGGAATATGGGACGCAACATAGGGCCAGTTCTGTCAAGATTTTGAAAATTGAAATCCTATATAATCAACTGTTACTGTTTTGAATATATCTTTTTGTACAAAATATATTTTATGATGATTCTTGTTTATTTGAAACCTTTAGAGATGTACCTACATCTTTCATGAAGGATATAAAGTCCAGTTTTGCGTTTTTCCTTTACAAATCTAAGTTGCGACTTGAGGTACCAGGTTGGACAAATTCACTGTTTTGGGAGAATAGTTGTATTTGTACCTGCCAGGCTTACTTGTGATGATGATCCTGTTTTACATCAACATTTTTGACCTAATAGAAGTTAAAGAAGTTATTTAATTGTATTTTTAAGGTTATATATACTCTTGTACAAGTTGAGAACCTTGATACGTTGGTCGGGCTACGGTTTGAATTATTGAAGTTTTGTTGGACTGTTTCTATGCTAAAGCCAGAGGTTTGGGTATAAACTTGTACTCTTGTTATCTGCTTGTATAATTGAAGGGTTATCTCGATACCTTAGTTACTTCTTGTCACATTGTATTGTCGTATTGATATTCTCTGAGACTTTCAAGACACTTGTGTAACTCGCCCACTTGTACGGATTGCTTGATCACTTGGCATTCTTTTTGGGACTTTGTCCTTCTTGTGGATTTGATTTTGCCGCTATTGGCATGCCTATTGATTCGGATTATTTGCCATGTTGACTCTGGATTTTTGGTTCGTCTTAAGTATGGAAGTTGTCCATTTTAACTATAATCTAGGAAGCCATTTTTAATATGGTTCTTGATTCTCTTAATTATTGGGCTTTGACCCTTGTTGATACAGGGCTTCGGTCCTTCTTGATACTTGGTTATGCTGGGTGTGACGGTATGTTGTATATATTGGGTGAGCCTTGGTATTGGATCTCTTGGGAAATGGTGCTATGAGTGTTCTTGACACTTGGATCTTTAAGTATAGAAGTTGATACCCTTAATTCATTGTTTACTTGATTTATTTATTATGCTTCAATTGTGCTGCCCATGACTTATGAATGGTAACTTGGTGAATCTAGCGGCTCCACGTATATAGTTTTTACACCACTAAACTTTATGCTTAGCGATAATTGTTTCTATCGTAGGGAACGTTCAAAGGGATACTTGAAGCTAGCCATTAGAGACGGATTTTTTGTAAGCTTTATGGGAAGATCACATTTGCATATAGGCATCTATAGTTTGCATAAATTGGGATTTGTACATGATCTATATGTAGTACATTTACATGAAATTTTGAAGGCTAATTTGTTCATGTCCCCATGGGTTGTAAAATAAGTATGACTACATGTTTTACTGTATTAGGGAACCCAAGTCTTGTAATGTATTAAATTTATAGTTTATTTTGAAGGTTTGTATGAAGCATGAACCAATCAAGCTTTGGTACCCCGAAGTTGGTAATGATTTATAACGTGTCTTGTTGTAATATAGATAATACATGAAAACCTCTTAGCGTATTTTTTTAAAAATTATTTTGAAAGATTCTTCCGCCATAAGTTTGAACTTTTGCCTTGTTAAATTTGAGATCAACCAAATTTCTAAATGACAAGCATTTATACCTTTCACTTGTTATTTTGGGCTAAATTCCTCTATTGAATTATAATCTATATATCTTAGATTAATCCTTTTTAAATGGGCAAGTATTATATTAGCTTTCTTGTTAAGTAGTGGCATCATTCCGAGAAGGTTGTTACAACATGTATGAAAGGTTTAAGTCTCGACCCATTGTTCCTGGCAGGGTTGTAAATCTCAGCCAGTTGTGAGACTCCCATTATCCGGTAAGTCCTTTTCTTAAGGCTAAAAAATTATCTCTGCTTTTTACCCTATGTGGTCTTAAATTGTTTGAGGAGGCTGTTCGTTTATTCTATGCAAATCTTTGTGTGTCAAACGATAGTGGTGAGTTGTAAGCTCTTATTTTAGGAAATCGTCTTATCATTAATGAATTGTTGTTTGAAGATGTTTTTGGAACAAAATTTTATGGGGTTATTCCGTACATGAATAGTTCTTGGCCTGATGATTTTGAGGTAACCCTGGAGGGTGCCAAGACCGCCGTGGCTGAACCCGGGGCACAGATATCTGAATTTGGTCCTTTATCTATTTGTTTTGAACATCGTATCTTAGCGCATATTATTGCTACCACTTTTTTGCCCGGGAAGGGCTCTCTGAGAAACATCTCCAACAGGGATATGTTTGTACTCTATTGTCTGCTTAAGAAATATCAGATTAACTGGGCAAATTGGTTTAAGGAATATATGTGGGAAAGCGCTGAGGAATCAAATCCATCTACAAGTTTACCATATGGTTTTGTCATCTCTCGAATACTGGTGGACAGACTCATTGACCTCTCCATGTTCAAACCTATTGAAATGAGTGCCACCTATGACTCTCATACGTTTTCCAGCATGGGTTATGTGGAAGTAGGAAACATATGGGTTAAAAAGGACTCCGTTCAAGAACAGGCTGCTGCTGCCAAGCCAACCAAGATCTCTGCAAAGTCAGTTGCTCTCTTTCTACAAGACTCTGATGAACTGAAAACTCGCATCATGGCTGTGGAACGAGGATTGGAAACTCTTCATGATGCCGTTGAGAAGGTGTTTCGACTTCAGAAGGAAACTAGCACTGATATAGGTAAGCTTCGTATTGCAATGACATGGATAAAACAAGAAGGCATCACAACAGTTCATAATTCCTACTCCAGCCTATCCAGGAATGTGGAGCGTTCCTACAACTCTTTTAGTGAAAGGGTTATCAGCACCCTGAAGTACTTTTGGAGTTCAAATCGATAGATCTCTGGACTTTTTGCTACTTATGAACAATTTCTAACAGGGGTCTGTCCCTGTGTCTTTTGGATGGTATATTGAAGGATCATAGCCTTCCTATATTGCTTTTCTCCTATTTTGTTATTATCTAGTCTATAGTTTGTGCTTTCCATTGCTCTTTCTTTTTTATTATGCCAAAGGGGGAGAATGGTCCAGGTTCACTTAAACAGAAGGCAGTCAAATCAAGGGGAGCTTCACACGAACTTCAACATATCAGGGAAGTCTTATTATATCTCTATGTTTATAAAATTAGTTGTCATTATCAAAAAGGAGGAGATTGTTAGCCTCATATAATCGACAATTTTGATAATGACAATACTTAACTGACTCATTACTTGGTGCAGGAAAAGAACGAGGTACAAGTCAAGCACAAACACACTTAATGAAGGAAAGTAGATGATTTGCTGATTGAGCCACTTAAGAAAGGAAAGTACATATTTGCTCAATCAATCAAGAGAAACAGCTCGCAGGAATCAAATGATACATTCAAGGAAATAAGATCTGCCAAAGAGGAATATATATCCTATAAATCAGTCTAGGAGGACAATACACATAAATCAAGGGACACACTCAAGGAAGTAAGATCGGCCAGAATTCAAGATCGCTTAAGGAGAAATCAAAATCAAGGGATAAAGTTAAGACGTGAATATCTGCCAAGATTTAAGATCATCCCACAAGGAAGGATTTGATTTGCCATGCACATATAGGATATGGAAATGACTCAACAAATCAATCACGATCGAATCAAAGATAAAATCAATGATCCTTGATTCAAACACCCCTGGGTTTCCAAAAAGAGCAAAACTATATAAACCTCTTTTAGTCATAGTTGTGAAGTACAAACTTCACTTAAACTTGTACTATTCTCTTCTACCATCTTTCATAAAAGCATTGTATTCTTGTGAGCATACAATTGAAAAAGAAAAGAGAGAAAGAAACTAAGTGTAGGTTATACTAGTTGAGGTTGCGTCACAATAGATGTTCTGATTTGTATATCAGACAGGATTTTCATTTAAAATACCTTCCAACACCCAAGTTCACTTCAAGCTCTTAAGGAAACCCTTGAAACCCAAGGGGACTGGAAGTAGGCACCAGATCGGTGTTCCGAACCAGTATAAAACTGTTAGTGTTATTTACTTAATGCTCTTACAATCTTTGTTTATCTGTGTTGCTATCGTGCAGTTGAGTCGACTGGAGAATTTTTAATTCACCTCCTTCCCTCTTCACTTTCATAAATGTCCAAAAAATATTTTAAAAAATACATAAAAATACAAAAATAACTTTAAAAACTTTCGACTTGCACCAATGACTTTAGAATATCGAAACGAAAAAATATAAAAAATTCACCTCTTTTCGTAACTATGTGAAAAATCTTTATTTTTCTTCGTAAATGTCCGTAAAATATAAAAATATCAGGAAAAATATATAAAAATAAATACAAAAAACACCTCAAATTTTTTTGACTTGCACCAATGACTTTAGAATATTGAAATGAACGAAATATTAAAATTTCACTTCTTTTCGTAACTGTTTGAAATATTTTTATTTTTCTTCTTAAATGTCCGATAAATATAAAAATCAAGAAAAATACATAAAAAATACAAAAAAACACCCCAAATTTTTTTTGACTTGAAACAATGACTTTATAATATCGAAACGAAAAAAATATCTAAATTTTACTTCTTTTCGTAACTGTCCAAAAACTTTTAATCTTTCTTCGTAAATACCCGTAAAATATAAAAATCAAGAAAAATACATAAAGAATACAAAAAACACCTCAAAATTTTTTGACTTGCACCAATGACTTTGGAATATCGAAAGGAAAAAGCAACCAAATTTTACTTCTTTTCCTAGCTATTCGAAATATTTTTTTCTTCGTAAGTATCCGAAAACTATAAAAATCTAGAGAAATACATATAAATACAAAAAATAGTTCAAAAAAAATTCGACTTTCATTAATGACTTTAGCAAATTAAAACGAAAAAATATAAAATTTTTACTTCTTTTCGTTACTGTCCGAATTATTTTGTTTTTTCTTCGTTAATGTTCGTAAAATATATAAAAAAATACAAAAACACCAAAAAAAATTCAACTTGCACTAATGAATTTAGAATATCGAAACGATAAAAGTATCAAAATTTTACTTATTTTCATAACTGTCCATTTTTTTTTCTTCATAAATGTCTGAAAAATATAAAAATCAAGAAAATATACGTAAAAAATACAAAGAAAACACCACAAAATATTTCGACTTGTACCAATGACTTTAGAATATCGAAACGAAGCAAAATATCAAAATTTTACTTTTTTCGAACTGTCCGAAATTTTTTTATTTTTCTTCGTAAATGTCTGAAAAATCTAAATATCAAGAAAAATACATCAAAATACAAAAAACACCTTAAAAATATTTTGACTTGCACCAATGACTTTATAATATCCCAACGATAACAATATCAGAATTCTACTTCTTTTCGTAACTGTCCGATTTCTTTTCTTCGTAAATGTCCTTAAAATATAAAAATCAAGATAAAGACATAAAAAAAATACATCAAAATACAAAAAATACCTTAAAAATATTTTGACTTGCACCAATGACTTTATAATATGCCAACGATAAAAATATCAAAATTCTACTTCTTTTCGTAAATGTCCGTAAAATATAAAATCATGAAAAATACATAAAATATACAAAAAACTACTCAAAATTTTTTTTACTTGCACTAATGACTTTAAAACATCGGAACGAAATAATATATTAAAATGTTACTTCTTTTCGTAAGTGTCCGAATTTTTTCTATTTTTCTTCGTAAATGTCCAAAAAATATAAAATCAAGAAAAATACATAAAATAATACAAAAAACACCTCAACAAAATTTCAACTTGCACCAATGACTTTAGAATATCGAAACGAAAAAAATATCAAAATTTTACTTCTTTTTGTAAGTGTCCGGATTTTTTTTATTTTTCTTCGTAAATGTCCGATAATCTAAAAATCAAGAAAAATACATCAAAATACAAAAAACACCTTAAAAATATTTTTATATTTTTAATTTTAATACATTTTAATTAAAAAATAGAAAAAAATTTAATTTATTTTAAAATAAAAAAAATATTATACACTTTTTAAAATTCTGGCCAAATTTTCTATCATTTAGCTTTACCCTTTCTTGCAACTCCTTAATTATAGAGATAATGGAATATTTAAAAAATAAAATTAATCCTATTAGAAACTCAAAAGATTTTATCACAATTTGTAACATATAAAAAGAGGTTTAGAGTAAATTGAATCAACATTGACTGAAGACCCAAATAAAGAGATAAGAACGCACTGAAGGTGAATCTTTGTATCAATATGTTATGCAATAATAGAAAATACGGTTTCATTTTCATTTTTATTACTTTAGCTGCTATATCCATATTATGGTATAACTTTTCATTTCTTTTAATTACTTTCTTATAATATCAACATAAAATAGAGGAAAACATAGAAGTGGTAAACTTATAATCAAGAACAAAATAGTATGGTTTAACATTTTATTTTTATTTTTTTGATTTTCCACTCAGTGTACATTATCCAATTGGAGTTTGACTAAATTCAAATTCACACCGAAAAGTTCCACATTGGAGGTAAAACGCTTCCTAACAAAGACGACTTCATATCTAACATTTCGATAATTGATTAGTAGACATTGTACTCTTCTTTTAATTAGAGTTTATATATTTTTGGTCAAAATTTGGATCAAGAAATAACATTTCCATGTCCCTTTTTAGGTACAAAATGTAAGCCAAAAACCTTTCTTTTAAGTAAGAATATAAGAGAAATTAAAAAACTCTTTTTTCCTCATTTTCAAAGTTCTTTATCTAAGTGAAACTTTTATTTTATTTATATTCTTGATTTTATTTTGAGATTATAAAAAGGTAAAAAATATATTAGAGCATATAAGACACATTGATCTTTTTATTTTATTTTATTCTAACTTTTTAATAAGTCATCATTTCTTATCTTGTGGAATTAATTTTTATTACAAAATTGAAATTGCACTTAAATTTGTGATAATTTCTAAGTTCTTTGATTTGGATGTTAATACAAACTCATATTTCTAAATTTAATTCTTATGAAAGAATTCTTATTTTTATTTAAATTCATTTATAGAATTCAATTTATATGTACACACATGAAAAATAATTAATCCCCTTCTATCTAAACTAAATCTACAATAACAAAAAGAATATTTCAATAATTAACTTATGTTATTTATGCAGAGTATGAAGCATGAAAAATATATAGCCTAATTTAAGAATAGTTAAGAGTAAATTAAAAGACGTTATAAATGTGGTGTGAATTATTTGATAGAATATTCTCCGAGGAAGTAACATATGATCTAATTTCTCAATTTCAAATTTGAATTTACATACTCAACAACTTTCTCTTTTATTAGGTATAATATGCATTTTGTAAGTGCTTTTTTTGTTTTTTGGTTTTAGCTTTGGGAGTATGTTTTTAAAATTTGTAAGTAGTAAATCACTATACCCTAAATTCTTTGTCCACTCTCTCCTTCTCTTTAATACAATTCTTTTAATCAATTTGTAAATCTATTAACTTCAAAAGACATATTTTTAAATTTTAATTAATTTTATCATTGTAATGACCCTCCTGGTAATTTCAGTGGTTTGCTTTTTTGTGTCGTTTAGAGCGTTCTTGTAGCAAATGACTTGCTGGGACTGACAATTCGGTCACCTGGTCGTTCGTTTGGTTATTGTGCGAGTTTTAGTGTTTTTGGAGCTTATGAACCTTGAACGATCATTTTCGATCAAAAGTTCAAGAAGATGACATCTGAATCCAATTCTGACGATTCCATCAGCTCTGAAAGGGTCATTTTAGGCTAGTAGCATGGTCGTCATGGCTCCCGAGGTTTTTAGTGTGAGTCGGTGCAATTAGACGTTTTAACTTTAAAGTTTAAGCCTAAGTTTGACTTTAGTCAACATAAGTACAATTAATAATAAGATGCACAAATGATAACTTTTTTTGTTGATATTCTGATAATTAAATTTTGAATAACATATATTTATTTATAAGTGTCATGACCCAAAACTAGTCATGAGTGGCACACACACTTAACCTCCTAAATGAGCGAACCAACGAATTCAACCCCAAACTATATCAATTGTTCAACTACGAATAACAACAGTAATGCGGAAGCTCAAAACTTATTAAAGCAACCAATCAAATAAACCTCTAAAATCTATTACATATTGTTGGGTTTTAAAATGTGTGAATGGAAAATGAAGAGTTGCGACTTTTATGAAGAGTTGTGACTTTTATGAAAAGTTGCGACTTTTATGAAGAGTTGTGACTTTTATGAAAAGTTGCGATTTTTATGAAAGGTTGTGACTTTTATGAAAGGTTGTGACATTTTCGAAAAATTATGACTTTTCCAAAGGTTTGTGACCTTTCTAGTAAGGCACAATAAGAATCTTTTCACACTACCCTTTGTTTTCTATAAATTGAGGATTTCCTCTCATTTTAAAAGAACGATTTTTTCTAGACTTCTTCTACTACTACTAAATCTAGTATTCTAAGTATACTTTACTGTCGTTGAGTGGTTCACTGACACCATGGTTTTAGGTACCGATACACCGGTGAGTAATATCGTTCTATCCTTGGAGGGAATATTCCATTAACCTCGAGTACTTGTGGGGAATAATTTCCTTAAGGGGACACTGTGCATTCAATGGGCTCAATTTTCTTCTTTGAGAAAAATATTTTGTGTATTGTTTCTAATCTGTTTCTGATTCTATTTTCTCTACTAGTTTTTAATTTTCTAATTTTGAAAATACTCTTTAAACTTTTTTGTTTCTTTCCAAGTTCTTCACAGTTTTGTTCTAAGTATCTTAGGAATACAGGATGAACAACAATCTTAAGGAAATTTTTATATTGTTGGTATTTCTTGTATTCTACTGATTGAGAGAAACAGATCATGGAAGTAGACGATTAATACATTACTTCTCCAGAATTCGGTGCTTTGTTTAGCAAGGTCGAAGTGATAATGTACTAAAAGAATTGGTGGTATTTTGGTTAAAAATTACACCAGGTAACCTTCTTATTATTTATCTAAGGAGAAAAATCTAAAAGTCAACAATTTGTATGTCTTTGGAAAAAGATCTGCAAACCATATGATTTTTGAATGAATTTTCTTTGGCAAAAAGCGTTGCCTTTAAAATTCTTTAGTTTGCAGAATGAGAGATGCACATTTTTGTTTGATAAAATAGTATGTCAAAATGTTATAGTTGGAAGGCTATTTGAAAAGAAAAACATATATATGTGATAATCTAAGATATGCTTAATTCTATTTGGAGACAAAAAAAAAACTTTTGTAGTTTTGTACTCCATGTGAAATTTGATTGTGTGTGATTTTTGTAGACTAAAAACTTTTGTAGTTTTCTACTCTAGATAAATTAGACTATGCTATTGGTTTGAAGAACATGAAAACTTCATATAATAAGTCAATGTTATTGTTTTTGACTTTCTATAAACTTCACTGTTATATATAAACATTTTGTACAAAGTTTTTTTGTCTTTATTATTAGTATTCTAAATACTAAGTGGTATGTCTATTTGTGATAGAGGAAATATACTAGTGACTTAGAGTTTGTGATTTTGTGCCTCTATATATGGAATGAACTTTGACATTGTGTAAAGATTGTCAAAGAGAATTGAAGCACTATAATTCTTTTGTAGAATAATATTTTCGAAAGAGGTTTCATGTTGCCAATCACACTTTGATAGCATGAGAAAAAAAATGTGGAAAACTATTTTCAAATACTTGAAAAATATTTTTGAGATCATATTTAAAATGTGGGGAGTTCTATGCTTATGACAAAGATAAAATTAGACTTAGTGTCAAATTTAAATTTGGAGCACAAGATACGAAATTTGATGATACTTTTGTATTATGCTAGACCCACAAAATTCTTGAAGTATATTTGATATTGTGGTCATTGAGTTTCTCTTTTACTAGTATATGATATGACTAGTATGAAACTACCAAATTATATGTATACTTGTTCAAAATGATTGAGTTCTTTTATGAAAAAGTGACAATTAAAATGTTGTGATTTTTCATGAAAAGATATGTCTATAAAATATAACTATTTGTATAGACGTGAATATTGGTGAATAGTCATTTGTCATGTTTTATAAAAGAAGCATTTGGACTATATTGCCTTTATTGGATCCGATGAAACTTTGTTCATGGGTAGTTCTATAACAATCAATTTGAAAGTTATGGAAGGGTCTTCTGAAAAGGACATTTGACAAGGTGATGACTCTAAACAATGTTTGTATCACACAAATTGTAAGAAATGGGAACAAATATTTGTGAGAAAAAGCTACCTCGCGGAGAGCTTTTCAAACTCAATATTTTTATTTGTTCTTACTTGCTTGAGTCAAACTGTTTGTGACATGAACACTTGGGACATGTCAATTACAAAACCTTGTAAGGAAAACTGATCAACTTAGGAGATTTGTCTAACTTTGAGTGCAATAAATAAAAATGTCAAGTTTGTGTGGAATCTAAGTATGTTGAGCATTCTTACAAATCTTATGAAAGGAATTCTAATCCCTTAGAGTTGATTTACACTGACATTTGTGATATAAAGTCAACACCATCTCGTGGTGGAAAAAAGTATCTCATAACTTTCATTGACAATTGCATTAGAAACGACTATGTCTATTTGCTGAATGGTAAGGATGAATCTATAGAAATGTCTAGACAATATAATATTGAAGTTGAAAATCAGTTGGAAAAAAGATAAAGAAGTGATAGGGATGGAGACTATAAATCTCCTTTTGTAGAAATATGTTTGGAAAATGGATTTATCCATCAAAACTATTGTCCTATTCACCTATATCTAATGGAATTGCAGAATGGGAAAAAAATAACCGAACTTTGAAGAAATGATGGTTACATTACTTATAAGTTAAGGTTTACCACAAAACTTACGTGGGAGAACAATCCTTACTGCAAAAGGAAATGACAAAAAGTTTTGTCTTTTCAGAAAGAAAGCAATTTTGTTTGTTCAAGACACAATCTATTCCATATGAGAAATGGAAAGGAAGGAAATCCAACTTGAAATATTTCAAAGTGTGGGTGTGTCTAGCCAAAGTCTAAGTTCCTATTTCTAAAATAATTAAAATAGGACCTATGATCGTGGACTATAAAATTAGACTTGAGTAGTCTAGTGAAGGATCTAAAAGACATTGGAAAGAAAAAAATGAGAATGTACTTAATAAAGAGATTCAAAGGTGTAGAAAATGTCAAAGGACATCTACTTCCTTCGAATATGATTTTGTAACATTTCTTGTGTCTTCTGTAGACTCATCCTTTTGGAAAGATGGTGTCAATAGTGAGATTGATGCAATCTTGAGCAACCATTTGAAAGTTAATTGATCTTCTTTTAGAAAATAAACCTTTGGGTTCAAAGTGAATTTTCAGAAGGAAAATGAAGGCCGATGGAACTGTTGACAAATATAAAGCAAGACTTTTTGTCAAAGGCTTTAGACAAAAACAAGATCTTGATCTTGTCGATATATACTCATCAGTAACTAGAATTACATCCATTCAGATGCTAATATTATTAGTTGTGGTATATGACCTCCAAATTCATCAAATGAATGTGAAAACAACTCTCTTAAATAGAGAATTGGAGGAAGAAATTTACATGGAACAGCCCGAGGGTTTTGTGGTTCCTGGTAAAGAAAAGAAACTGTGCGAACTTGTTAAGTCACTTTATTGACTAAAACAAGCACCCAAACAATGACATAAAAAAATTGACCATACCATGTTGGCAAATGGATTTAAGAATGATGGAAGTGATAAATGTGTTTACATTAAAATCACACGATCATTGTTTGTTTGTATATTGATGACATGTTGATCATCAGTAGAGACACTAATGGCATAAGTGCTACTAAACGTATACTAAAAAATAAGTTTGATATGAAAGATCTTGGAGTTGCTAATGCGATCTTAGGTATAAGAATCCTTAGAACTCCATAATGTTTAGCATTGTCACAGACTCATTGCATCGAAAAGGTACTTGACTAGTTCAAATATTTGAATTTCAATATTTTCAAGACTCCAATAAATGTGAGCTTTGCATTCCAAATGAGTGAAGGCGAAAGTGACTCACAATTGGATTGGGCTAGAGTATTGGAAAGTATGATGTATATCAAGAAGTGTACGCGATCAGATATAGTATGTGCTATTCGTAAACTAATTTGATTCACGAGTAATCCCAATCAAACTCATTGGATGGCAATAAAAAGAGTTTTGGGGTATTTAAAACATACTCAAAATTATGTCTTGTATTATAGCAATATCCAACAGTATTGAAAGGATATAGTGATGCAAATTGGATCACCGGGATCAAATGAAGTAAATTTCACGAGTGAATATGTATTTACTCTTGGTGGAGGAGCAGTCTCTTGGAAATCTTCCAAAAAAGACACATATTGCTAGCTCTACAATGATCTATGAGCTAGGTGCTCTAGATAAGGTCGGTGAATAAGTTGAAAGACTCTGGAATTTCTTGATAGATATTATTTTTTGGTCCAAACCTTTGGCATCAATATGCATACACTTTGATAGTCAAGATGCAATAGGTAGGGCATGGAGCATGATGTATAATGGAAAGTCTTGTCATATAAGAGATAGACATAATACCGTTAGAAAACAACTATGCTCTAGTGAAATTATCACAATTGACTATGTAAAGTCAATGGATAATGTGTTGGATCCACTTACATAAAGGCCTAACTAGAGAGAAAGTTGAAACATCATCTAAGGGAATGGGTTTACGGCTTAGGACAAGTCATCATGTCGGTAACTCTATATAGTAGACTGGAGATCCCAAGAGCTAGATTCAAGAAGAAAAATAAAGTTGTGAATGATGGTTCGACATTGTCAATAAACTCAATCCGTTCTCATGATGAAGACAATGTTCAGGAACGAGGTTAAAGCATTAAGACTTGTTAATGAGTTAATAAAGCTTAATTTTTTAATGATTCGCTAAGTTGGGCAGACTTGACCAAATAGTGTATCTACACGATGGCACGGTTAGAAATCACCTATGTGAGTGTGAAGTGTAAGCCGCTTCAAAGAGAATTATTGTCAAAAACCTATTCTTTATACACTCATGAAACCAGGAGGTGTTCATGGTTGAAACGAACACAACCGTAAGAACCATAAATGGTAATGGGTTAATTGTGTGACATATGGTTGTCTAGGTATACACTAAAGCTTGACAGTTCAAAGATATAATATCTACCGATTAACCGAGTATATCCGACATATGTTCACTATGGAAAGTCCAAGGGGAAACCTACTTATCCAGATGCAATTAATTCTTGCTTGTAAAGTACACATACTTGTCCGTTTCTTTGTCTTGGAGTAATTCCCCATTCATGCGGGGGATTGTTGGGTTTTAAAAGGTGTGAATGGAAAATGAAGAGTTGCGACTTTTATAAAGAGTTGTGACTTTTATGAAAAGTTGCGACTTTTATGAAAAGTTGTGACTTTTATGAAAAGTTGCAATTTTTATGAAAAGTTGTGACTTTTATGAAAGGTTGTGACATTTCCGAAAGATTGTGACTTTTCCAAAGGTTTGTGACCTTTCTGGTAAGGCACAATAAGAATCTTTTCACACTACCCTTTGTTTTCTATAAATTGAGGGATTTCCTCTCATTTTAAAAGAACGATTTTTTCTGAACTTCTACTACTACTACTAAATCTAGTATTTTAAGTGTACTTTACTGCCATTGAGTGGTTCGTTGGCACTGTGATTTTAGGTACCGATACACTGGTGAGTAAGATCGTTCTATCCTTGGAGAATATATTCCATTTAACCTCGGGTGCTTGTAGGGAATAATTTCCTGAAGGGTATACTGTGCATTCAGTGGACTCAATTTTCTTCTTTGAGAAAAATATTTTGTATATTGTTTCTAATCTGTTTCTAATTCTATTTTCTCTACTAGTTTTTAATTTTCTAGTTTTGAAAATAGTCTTTAAACATTGTTGTTTCTTACCAAGTTATTCAAAGTTTTGTTCTAAGTATCTTAGGAATACAGGATAAACAACACATATTACCCCCAAAACCTGAAAGTCATCATATCAAGGACATCTATTATCAAAATACCAAGTCTAAGAGTATTAAAGACAGCAAAATAAGTAAATAAGATGGTTTATGTCCAAATTTAAGGACATCATGCCATGATCGAGAGAATCCAGCACGAGCTAGAAGAAGTAGCTCACCCTGAAATCTGATGAGCTGGAGACTGGCTAGAGCTGAGAACGAGTCGAAGTCGATGGTACACTTGTTGCACTCCACAAAACAAAACGAAGAAAACACAAGTAGGGGTCAGTACAAGGAACATGTACTGAGTAGGTATCATCGGCCAACCCAAAATAGAAAATAATATGCAATGAATAAATAGTATAAAATCAACTATGACACTTAGCAGGTGGCAAGCAACAAACAACATGAATCAGTGAGAACAACATTTAAGTAAGTACATAATCAGTCAACAATATCAAGAACAACACTTGAGGACTCATGCCTCCAAACCAAGCAATTTTGGGAATTGGGTTCTTTGAGATTGAGTACATTATGTTGTTTATATATGTTTTTCTTTAATGTTACCGTGCCGGAACATGACACTCAATCCAATAATACCGTGCCGAAACGTGACACCCGATCCAATAATACCATGCCTAAACGTGACATCCGATCTAATAATATCATTTATTTTCACCACTTTTCACTTCATTAACAATAGTTCATCAAGCCTTCTTTATTCAAGGCATCACTTCGGTAGAGAGAGTTCACAGTCTCAGGATTTCAGAGCAATAATAAATCACACAACCAAGCCACACAACCACACAATCAAGTCATAGAGAACTTCACAATATCACTCAATGCATATCAATCACTATTAAGAGTCTATCTATTAAATAGAATAAACCATAACCTACCTCCACCGAAGAACCGAAGTCAAGCAAACTACTTCTCCAATGTTTTTCCTTTTCTCAATGCCTCCGAACCTTTCAAATCTATCAAGTATATATGCATAATTTGTAAGTTACCAAGCCTATAAACATTCATATTATTCTATGTCTAGCCTATACCCAAAAACTCAACTAATTCTATAATCAATTTCCTAAAGTTCAAATCTAAGGGTAAGTCTTAATTCCTCTCATTAGCATAACTTTAATGTAATTCATATAATATACTACACCTTATACTTAATTAAATATCTCAATATATCAAATTTTAGTTTATAATATGGTAAAACTGAAGCCACTGGTCACGATACCAGTGGCAGCCAACACATGAAACCACAAATTAAACTAACCAAAGAAAATACACGAAACCCATTTCAAAATTATAAGAACATAACAGTGACAATTCAATTTTATAAAATTTTCGCCTGCAATCCACTCACTAAACTCAGTAAACAATAATTTGCCATCTATTGTTTTAGTACTTCGCAATAATTTAATCAAATAATGGACAGGAAGACAAGTTTGTCTCCACCAAAGTTTTCAACCAATTATTCAACCCAAGGCAACAATAATCAATACCCACAATTTCCCTTACAGTTTAACGACAATCCATCTCCATATTACTACACTTGCACTTCATAATTTCCTTATATCACCACTCAGAAACTAATCACAATTCAACCACCTACGTATAATACATATAACAAGAAATATTGAAGAGAACTCCAACCTAAAGTCGGCCATGATTTTCCTTCGTTATTCCCCTCTCCTCCTCTTTTCTTTTCTTCTACACATTATCTACTACCCTAACTATTTAAAGACTAATTATAAAAGAATGAAAGTGACCCACTATTAATTTTTATGTTTCTTCTTTAACCACCAACTAAATTAATTATTAAAATTACCCCAATAAATTCATAAATGTAGTTACGAATAGTCCAAAATATCCATTTAGAATCTATCGAAAAGTATTTTATGAAATAAAAAGCTCTAGTACTCAAAACGACTAAAAGGGTCATTACATTAGGTACCAATTTACCCATCGTTCGTCCTCGAACGATCAAAAGAAGTCAGGTGAGAAAGGGTACCTGAATCGATAAAAAGGTGTGGATATATTTCATGCATATCAGCCTCACTCTCCCAAGTGGACTCTTCAACCGGCCGATTCTTCCACTGAACCTTGGTAGATGTAATCTCCTTCGACCTCAACTTGTGGACCTCCCTATCTAGAATAATTACAGACTCTTCCTCATAAGATAGATTCTGATCAAGCAGGACTGAATCCCAACGAATAATATAGTTTCCATCACCATGGTATTTTTTCAACACGGACACATGAAATAACAGGTGCACTCCTGACAACCTGGAGGCAAGGCCAATTCATAGGCTACCTCCCCCTCACGCTTAAGAACTTCAAATGGCCCAATATACCTCGGACTAAGATTACCCCGCTTACCAAACCGCATCACACCCTTCATGGGTGAAACCTTCAGCAAAACTTGCTCACCTTTCATAAACTCGAAGTCCTTGACCTTCCAATCTGCATACTCCTTCTGCCTGCTCTGAGCTGCTAGAAGCTTCCGTATGAATTTCACTTTCTCTAACGATTCCCTCAAAAGAACGGTACCCCAAGGTCTCACCTCGAATGCATCAAACCAACCAATGGGATCGGAGACCTACATCTTCTCCCATACAATGCCTCAAATGGGGCCATATGAATACTCGAGTGATAGCTATTGTTGTACGAAAGCTTTGCTAAGGGTGAGAAATGATCCCAATGACCACCAAAATCTATCACGCACTCACGAATCATATCCTCCAGCACTTGAATTGTTCGCTCTGAGGGTGAAATGCGGTACTAAGATCAAATCTAGTACCTAATTCAGCATGCAAAGTCCTCCAAAAGTTAGAAGTAAATTGCGTACCTCTATATGATATGATGGAAATTGGAATTCCATGCAATCGAACAATCTCACGGATATAGAGCTTGGCTAACTTCTCTGCATTGTAAGTCATCTTGACCAGAATGAAGTGAGCAGACTTAGTTGACCTGTCAACAATTACCCAAATAGAATCAAACTTACCCAATGTCTTTGGAAGATCAACCACAAAATCCATTGCAATTCTTTCCCACTTCCATTCAGGAATGGTCATTCTCTGAAGTGTCCTTCCAGGCCTCTGATGTTCATACTTTACCTGCTGACAATTCAGACATTGGGCAACAAAATCAACAATGTCACGCTTCATTCTACTCCACCAATATTGTTGTCTCAAATTACGATACATCTTGGTTGCACCAGGATGTATAGAATACCTCGAACTATGAGCCTCTATCAAAATAGTATGAGTCAAATCATCAACACAGGGCACACACACCCGCCCCTTAATTCTCAAGACGCCTTCCTCATCAATCACAACCTCTTTAGCCTCTCCCCGCAATAACATATCTCGAATTCTGTTCAGCTTCTCATCATCAAACTTCTTTCCCTTAATCTTGTCAAGAAAAGAAGATTTTGCCTCCACACAGGCCAATAATCCTCATTTTTCAAGTACTTCCAGCCTCATAAAGTCATTAGCTAAAGTTTGAACCTCTCTAGCCAATGGGCGTCTAGAAACTTGTAAGTGGGCTAAACTTGCCATGCTCCCTACTTTTCTACTTAGGGCATCTGCCACAACATTAGCTTTTCTCGAGTGATTAAAATAGTAATATCATAGTCTTTCAATAACTCCATCCACCTCCTCTGCCTCAAACTGAGTGAACACATATTGTAAACTATGATGATCTGTATACACTTCACACTTGACCGCATATAAATAATGCCTCCACTGCTTCAAAGCAAAAACAATTGCAGCCAACTCCAAATCATGGGTTAGTACATTCCTCTCATGCATTAGCACTGCACCCAAACCAGAGTAAGATGCATCACAATAAACAATGAAATTCTTACCTTCCACTGGCAAGGCAATAATCAGTGCAGTAGTCAACAAGTTGTTGAGTTTCATTAAGATTTATTCACAATCATCTAACCATACAAATGGAACATTCTGCTTGGTCAAATTGGTCACCTGGGAAGCAATGGAAGACAATCCCTTGACGAATCGGCGGTAGTATCTAGCTAGACCAACGAAGCTCCTTACCTCAGAAACATTAGTAGGCCTTACCCAACTCTTCACTACTTCAATCTTAGTGGGATCCACCATCACTCCATCCTTAGAAACCACGTGCCCTAAGAAGGACACTAAATCGAGCCAAAACTCCTACTTGGAGAATTTGGCATAAAACCTTTTCTCCCTTAACAACCCCAATACAATTCTTAAATGTTTCTCATGTTCCTTCATGCTCTTTGAGTATATCAGTATATCATCAATAAATACAATAACAAACAGGTCCAAATATGGCTTAAAAATTTCGTTCATCAGGCTCATGAAAGCAGCAGGGGCATTCGTAAGCCCAAAAGACATTACTAAGAATTCATAATATCCATACTTGGTTCGAAAAGTAGTCTTTGGCATGTCTGTTGCCCGCATCTTCAATTGATGATAACTAGACCTCGAATCAATTTTAGGGAAGACACAAGCACCTTGTAACTGATCGAACAAGTCATCAATGCAAAGAATAGGGTACTTGTTCTTAATAGTTACCTTATTCAGTTGTTTGTAGTCTATGCACATCTGAAAACTACCATCCTTCTTCTTCACAAATAAAACTGGAGCACCCCAAGGAGATGCACTCGATCTAATAAAACTTTTACCTAACAATTCCTGAAGTTAGGCCTTTAACTCCCTTAACTCAGCTGGGGCCATTCTATAAGGTGGAATGGAAATAAGGCGAGTCCTCGACTCCAGGTCAAAACAAAAATCAATATCTCTATTTGGTGGCACACTAGACAGGTCTGCAGGAAAAATATCCACAAAGTCACGAACTATCGAAACAGACTCAATCGAAGGCACTTTGAAAGTATCATCCCTGAGATGTGCCAAGAAAGCTAAACAACCCTTACTCACCAACTTCTTAGCATAAAGAAAATATATAATACGAACTGGGTGGAAATATAATCACCCTCCCGCACTAGTTGATCTATCCCAAGCTTGGCCAATGTCACAGTCTTAGCATTACAATCTAAGATAACAAAATTTGGAGAAAGCCAAGTCATACCCAAAATTACATCAAAATCAACCATCTCTAGAATAATCAAATCTACATAAGTGTTGCTCCCCACAAAAGTCACAAAGCAAGACCTATCCACCTTCTCAACTATCACAGACTCACCAACAGGAGTAGAGACACGAATAGGCATGTCAAGCAAATCACAATGCAAATCAAAACCAGTAGCGAACGAGTAAGATACATAAGAAAATGTGGATCCAGGATCAAACAATACAGAAGCCATGCGATCACAGACCAGAAGAGTACCTGTGATAACAACATCAGATGTCTCTGCCTCTAACCTCCTGGGGAAAGCATAACAATGGGCCCTATCACCTGTATGTCCATTGGCCCTTTCGGGCTGCGCTCCAGTAGTTCCAACCTGCCCTCCACCCCGGCTGAACTAGTGACCACCATTACCTTGGCCACCACGTCCTCCAGAATGACGGCCTCTACCATGACCACCTCTACCTCTAACTACTGTGGACCTGTAATTCTGATTGTACCGAGCCTGACTGCTAGGGAAAATATTTCATGTTATGTCTGGCCTCCCCACATCCATAACAAGTCCTGGGGTCGAGTGTAGGTCTCTATAAAGACAAAGAAGACTGAAGATAACTCCCAAACTCAGAAAAAGGTTGGCTGGTCTGTGACTGACCCTTAGCTGAAACCTGCAATGAAGACTGAATAGGACGGGGTGGATAACCCCCTGTACTCTGCCCTCTGGAGTAAGAACCACTAAATTCACCTCCCTTACGGAACTTCTTAAATGTTAACACCTTAGTGAACTTATTCGACTTAACCCCCTCTACCTCTATCACAAAATCAACCACTTCCTAAAAAGATTTTGCAGAAGCAGCTACCGGTAAAGCTGGAATATGCAAATCTGACCTCAATCCCTTAACAAGCGGCGAATCTGCTCTTGCGGATTGAAGCAAAGCTGAGTGGCATACCTGGATAATGCACGAAATTTGGCCTCATAAGCTGCAACAAACATCCTTCCTTGCTCTATGGTCAGGAACTCATCTCCCCTCCTGTCCCTCAACGTCCAGGGTATATATTTTTCCATGAAGAAGCTAGAAAATGTTGCCCAAGTCATAGGTGGTTCCTTTGTTGGTCGACACTCAACATGAGACCTCCACCACATTTTGGCATCCCCTTGAAACTGGTAGGTCACAAATTCAACACTGAATTACTCCACTATCTCCATATTATGTAACAACTCATGACAATCAACCAGGAAATCATAAGCATCTTCAGATTCAGTACCCTTGAAGACTGGAGGTTTCAACTTTAAGAACATAATAAAGAGGTCATGTTGGTCACTAGTCATTATAGGCCCTGTAGTCAATCGGGTAAACGTATCTGTTTCCAAGGACGCATCCATGCGGGGAGCCACAAATGTTTCTCTAGTTCTGACCATCTGCTAAATAGAGTGAATAAGGTCAGATACCAGTTTGTATCACGTAGATACCAATTGAATTCAAGTAATAGCACGAAAGAATGAGTTTTCCTGAAGTCTTATAGCCTCTCGAAAAAAGTATAGGCGTCTTTGTACCATTCCGCAAGACTCTACTAGACATGTCCTTGTGTGATGAGATCATCGAACCTAAGGCTCTGATACCAAGTTTGTCACGACCCAAAACTAGTCATGAGTGACACCCACACTTAACCTCCTAAGTGAGAAAACCAACGAATTCAACCCCAAATCATATCAATTGTTCAACTACGAATAACAACAGTAATGCGAAAGCTCAAAACTTATTAAAGCAACCAATCAAATAAACATCTAAAGTCTATTACATATTACCCCCACAACCTGAAAGTCATCACATCAAGAACATCTATTCTCAAAATACCAAGTCTAAGAGTATTAAAGACATCAAAATAAGTAAATAAGATGGTTTATGTCCGAAATTTAAGGACATCATGCCATGACCAGAAGAATCCAGCACGAGCTAGAAGAAGTAGTTCACCCTGAAATCTGATGAGTTGGAGACTGACTATAACTGAGGGCGAGTGGAAGTCGATGGTACACTTGTTGCACTCCACAAAACAAAACGAAGAAAACAGAAGTAGGGGTCAGTACAATGAACATATACTGAGTAGGTATCATCGGTCAACCCAAAATAGAAACTAATATACAATGAATAAAATAGTATAAAATCAACTATGATACTTAGTAGGTGGCAAGCAACAAACAACATGAATCAGTGACAGCAACGCTAAAGTAAGTACGTAATCAGTCAACAATATCAAGAACAATACTTGAGGACTCATGCCTCCAATCTAAGAGATTTTGGGAATTGGGTTCTTTGAGATTGAGTACATTACGTTGTTTATATATGTTTTCCTTTAATGTTACCGTGTCGGAACGTGACACCCGATCCGATAATATCATGCCGGAAAGTGACATCCAATCCAATAATACCATGTCGGAACGTGACACTCGATCCAATAATGTCGTTAATTTATCATTTATTTTCACCACTTTTTACTTCATTAACAATAGCTCATCAAGCCTTCTTTATTTAAGGCATCACTTTAATAGAGAGGGTTCAAGATTATAAGTTCACGGTCTCACGATTTCAGACCAATCACTAACCACACAACCAAGCCACACAACCACACAATCAAGTACATAGAGAACTTCACAATATCACTCAATGCATATCAATCACTATTAAGAGTCTATCTATTAAATAGAATAAACCATAACCTACCTCCACCGAAGTCAAGCAAACTACTTCTCCAATGCTTTTCCTTTCCTCAATGCCTCCGAACCTCCGTTTCAGTCTATCAAGTATATGCATAATTTGTAGGTTAACAAGCCTATAAACACTCATATTATTCTATGTCTAGCCAATACTCAAAAACTCACCTAATTCTATAATCAATTTCCTAAAGTTGAAACCTAAGGGTAAGTCTTAATTCCTCCCATTAGCATAACTTTAATATAATTCATATAATATACTACACCTTATATTTAATTACCTATCTCAATATATCAAATTTTAGTTTATAATATGGTAAAACTAAAACAACTGGTCACGATACCAGTGACAGCCAACACATGAAACCACAAATTAAACTAACCAAAGAAAAGGCGGAATGGTCTGATATACTTGTATGAGTTTGTATTCTGAATCATTCTACTTGATCATTTGTCAATTGAACACTTAAACTCAGTGAGACTAAGTATTTTAAACTCCTTTTCGTTGTGTGTGAACTTTAAAGGCTTGACAAAAATGACATATCATCATCCACATCACATTTTAAATGACACATCACTTATTATTTCATTCCTCCTTCATCCTTTCACCTCTCTCCAATTTTTAGTACATTAGAGATACCACAATCTTCCATTCTCATGAGTATCATTACATTCCTAAATAACTAACAATTATCATTCAATTTTTTTTTTCGAAATTTCCTTCATTCACAACTTTTAATCGTATTTCTTTTACTAACATTTACATCTACCGCTTGAACCACCATAACTCTCTTTTCCCTATTGATCTTAACGAATAGCCATTAAAATACATTAATATACTCTAATATTTGCACACAATTTTACATAACACATTTTACTTGATTTCACAAAGACATTCAACAATCACTTTTCATCTTTCAAGACTATTGAATCTTATCACTTTACGAGTTATAAATTACCTTGAAAATAAAAGAAAAATACAGATAAAAAACAACAATACAATTTTGTTTCTAATTCCGGGAGGAAGAAAATGTGGAAAAAAAGAAAGAGAAGCAAGAAATTGAAAAGGGCTGGAAAGGGGAGAAAGAAGAGAAGTGGGGGTTGAGAGTAGAAAGAAAAAAAGAAATGGGAAGGGGTGAGGTGGAAAAAGAAGAAAGAACTGAAAAAAATAATTAATTTTCTTATTTTTGATCTTTTTATTCTTATTTTAAAAAGAAAAAAAAATTATTTTTAGTCTAAAATTTGATCTTTCACGCTCCTTCTACGCGTGCTATCACGCATTCATGCCAACTTAATAATTAAGTTGCCACATAAGCTTGGTCAACGGTCAGAAGGGCTTAAAATGTAAAGTTTCATTTAGTTTAAGGGTTCAATTGATAAATAGTCAAATAAAAGGGCCCAAATACAAACGCATACAAGTAGAAGGGTCCATCAACCATTTTACCCAAAGAAGATACACGAAACCCATTTCAAAATTATAAGAACATAACAGTGACAATTCAATTTTATAAAATTTTCGCCTGGAATCCACTCACTAAACTCAATAAACAATAATTTGCCACCAATTGTTTTAGTACTTCACAATAATTTAATCAAATAATAGACAGGGAGACAAGTTTGTCTCCACCAAAGTTGTCAACCAATTATTCAACCCAAGGCAACAATAATCAATACCCACAATTTCCCTTGCAGTTTAACGACAATCCATCTCCATATTACTATACTTGCACTTCATAATTTCCTTATATCACCACTCAGAAATTAATCACAATTCAACCACCTACGTATAATACATATAACAAGAAATATTGAAGAGAATTCCAACCTAAAGTCGGCCGTGATTTTCCTTCGTTATTCCCCTCTTCTCCTCTTTTCTTTTTTTCTACACATTATCTACTATCCTAACTATGTAAAAACTAATTGTAAAAGTGTGAAAGTGACCCACTATTAATTTTAGTGTTTCTTCTTTAACCCCCAACTAAATTAATTATTAAAACTATCCCACTAAATTAATAAATGTAGTTACGAATAGTCCAAGATACCCATTTAGAATCTATCGAAAAGTATTTTATGAAATAAAATGTTCTAGTACTCAAAACAACCAAAAGGGTCGTTACAATAAGAAATGAAAAAAATCAATTGATTAATAAAAACATAATTAACTTTTAATATGTTAATTAACTCATTCATAGAAGTTTGAAACTTGTGGGATGTTTGAAATATAAAAATCGTACTATAAAAATTGAAAGTCACTTAAAATTTTCATATTAATTTTTTAAGTAGAATTATGAAATATTTTTATCTAAATTAAATATATATGGTTATCATTTCTTAAATTTAGTGAAGTTAAAATTATTTACCAAAGTAATTAATAGCATTTATTACTATTAATACCAATAAATACTATTTTTGTGATTCTTTTTTTCTCATAAATTTGTTTAATTTGTATTTTAAAAATGAGATAAAAAGACAATAAAAAATGACAAAAAAGAGAAATACTAATGCCGGTGGGCGGTGACCTCACCTCTTCTATTTCTAGCTATACTATTTTATAAAGATTTCGTAGAAATCAAGTTTTAGGTGATGAAATTTTAGAGGAAATTATAAAATAATTAAAAGGGAAAAGGGTCAAAAATGTCCTTAAACTATGTGAAAGGAATAAAAATGCCCCCGTTTATAGTTTGGCTCAAAAAATCCCTTA
The DNA here is from genome assembly GCF_019186545.1 of Solanum stenotomum. Classification (NCBI taxonomy): domain Eukaryota; kingdom Viridiplantae; phylum Streptophyta; class Magnoliopsida; order Solanales; family Solanaceae; genus Solanum; species Solanum stenotomum. The sequence continues at coordinate 28,912,627 of NC_064286.1, read as the reverse complement.
CCAACAATACTTTGGCTCAAAAATGTCCTTGATGTCAATACTTTGATCCAGAAATGTCCCTATAGTTACAAAATAGGTCAAAAATGCCCTTTTCCGAATAAATATATTATTTTTTTCTTTTTAAACACAAAGAACACTATTCTTGTTTTCTTTCTTCTAAAATCACTTTAACAAATAAAAATGTAGGAAATATTTTTTTTCTTCTTAATCTCTTTATATCAATTAAAATAGAATAATTTCATGTACCCTTTCGACAGATAATATATGTCATATATATAAGATCATAGTATATTCATCATTAATTTATATTTATATAATGATAAAAATAATGATAATAAAATAAGAAATATTTTTTTTTATGTGTTGAAGTAAGATAAACATTTACTAATTTTTTTTAAAAAAAACATTAATTGAAAAAGAATGTGTCAAAAGAAAATAATAATATATTTATTTGGAAAATGAACATTTTTGACCCATTAAATAATAATGACATTTTTTACCAAAGTATTTACGGCAATGACATTTTTGGACCAAACTACAAATGGAGGACATTTTTGTTCCTTTCGCATAGTTTAAGGGCATTTTTTAACCAAAGTATTGACGGTAAGTAGGGGTGTGTATTGGTCGGTTCGGTTCGGTTATAAATATTATTGGTTCTGTTTATCGGTTTTTGGTTTTTAAATATGCTAAACCGATAACCAAACCAATAAGATATTTGTTATCAGTTTTTGGTTTATTGGTTTTAGGTCTTTAACGGTTCGGTTTTCGGTTTAACCAATAAGAAAATGCTTTCAAAACAAATATATGACTTTTCCAATAATTTGACGCGATACGCATACATCGAAATAATCATTCCAAACGGGACAACAAGGACCAACTTGTTGTATTTTGGTCATCACATCAAAGACTTGGTTAATTTTCGATCACCATAATATATATAAAACGAGGTCCCCTTTATGCAATAAAGAGAATCAAACAAAACCAAATCATAGGCAAAAGTCAAAACAGTAGCAAATGAGGTCATGCTTATGGTAACTAAATGAAGTTCTTACGTTATTTTTAAAAAAACACACACACACACATAATTTGAATTCATGACGTTAATCAAATTGCAAATATTTACAATCGTGCAAAAGCTAATATTAGTTAATTATAAACTAACTAAAGTAAATAAGTAATACTAAAAAGTAAAACCTAAAGGTTAAATAACTAAAAGTAGAGAGGAGAGTTAATTGTTAAGTAATGTTAATTATTGCGTAGGGTTTTATATTTTTAGTCTAATATACTACTAATTATATTAATATTTTTTTAATATATTATATATATGTATAACTAAAAATTAAAATAGTAAATTATTATATTCATAATGGGTTATCGGTTAACCCAATAACCCAATATTAAAAACCAATAACGAACCGATAACCCAATAATTTTTTTTGTAAAATCATTAAATAACCGTTATCCCAATAAACCAATAACACTTTTTTTCGGTTCGGTTTATCGGTCGGTTCGGTTTTTGCACACCCCTAACGGTAAGGGCATTTTTGAGCCAAACTATAAACAATGGGCATTTTTATTCCTTTCACATAGTTTAATGACATTTTTTTTTACCCTTTTCCCTAATTAAAATGTTAAATAAAATGAATGAAGGGCTAAAATTAAATATATTTTCAATTTTCACATGTAGAAATTATTTTGTAAATTTAGTGAGATCTCTCGTAATTGTGCGAGCGCGGCCTTTTTCACTAGTTATATTGATAAGGTTAGGTTGGTCGATGTTGTTGATTACACATATTTTTCGTACTCACTTTATTTACACCTTTTACGAGCAGGTTTTGTTCTAAGTAACTATAGTAATTAGTAGGTAAGTTGTAGTTTGTTGGACTTTATTGGAGTGTTTGAGGTAACTTCTTGGTTGATTCCGTGGCACAAAACTCCTTTCTAGTTTTTATTTATGTTATTTTTCGATGGTTAGTGTATTACTCCAATACTTGTAGTGGTATTCTAGAAGCTCTTATATTTGTGACACCGTATTTTAAAATGGTAATTACTATTCTTACTTAACATCTTCAAAGTTCAAATGGGGTGAATGGAAAGGATGAATTAAGGGGAAGGTGTGGGTGCTCCAACACCTTATAATAAAATTGTTAGTTTGTCGTCAACTTTCTATTGTTAGGCGTGGTGCACCCAACACCTTGACCCATTTTGGTTTCTTCTAATTTTTGTTACCTTTTTGAAAATTTTGATTAAAAATATACAACTTTAGGCTTCGGAGTCTCAAAACCACACGTGTTTTTAAACAAAAAATGAATTGTTTACCGCTATACAATATACAAGATGAGTCCAAGTGAAATAATTTTCGAACGTAGATAATACATATATAAAAAATTCTATTAGACCATAGTAATCAAGTATTTCTTTTATGCTTATCTTTTTCATTCCACAAATGCTCTACACCATGCTTAGGGGAACCATGACATTAACAACTCATTTCATTTGCGAAACAAAGCAATACCAATATGACAATATTAGTGGTGTCAAATGGACGGATTGAATTGAAATTAAAGATATTAAAATGGATTGAAATAAAAATTAGGTTGGGTTTTGACCTACCCAAGTTTACTTTAAGCTCATATGGGCTTAAAAACGAGTTGAGTCTTGACCCGCCAAATTTGACCGGCATAATTTCAATAATTTTAATATATTGTTATCTTAGTTTTATAGCCACAATTTGAATTTCAACTCAATTTTTTTTAAAATGTAATAAATTGATAGATAAGTTCTAAAATATATAGAATAGATAGTAGTTCATACCTTCAATATATGAACATACATTACATCAATGCAAATAAAGATCTTTAAAACGGGTTGAAATTGAAGATGAAATTGGACTCAATTGAGGATTATTTTAAAATGGATTAACACTTGAATGTGTTAAAATTGAACCCAATTTAAAATATCTTAAGCTCAACCCTTAAAATTCTGAGCAAGTTAGGCAGGTTACCTATAGTTGGGCTCATTTTTGACATCCCCAAGTAATATCATGACCTTAAGAGATGCTATTCAACATGCAAAGTGAACAAGTCATGTGTAGGTAAACCACCCCACCCCCACAAATTCAAAGACTCTATTCACCAGTACTGCTGTCTGTCTGCAAAAGTTTAGTTTAATCAAATGGTATGTACTCTTTCAATGTTGCAGTCAATACCAGAATTTCAACTCAGGCATTAGTTAGTTTGTGTCCACCAGATGACCACTTATACAGGCTAAAGAGAACAACATAATCATATTTTCTTGGATATCAATAGCATAGAGCCTCTTGATGAGACTTATGGGTCAAATCTACAGGGTTGTATTCATTCAACAATGCCCTCACATTAAACATTCATTAGTAACTTTGACAAAAGATATTAGCACAACTATTGACTTTGATATGATTGATTTAATTAATAAAATCAACCAGCCACTGATTTTGATTTCTCACAAGTACAACAAGGGATACAATTAGATAATTCACGCCAAAGGGGCAAAATCTAATACAATGATACAACACATGGTGCAAAGATAAGTACCGTATAAAGTTACAAGTTTACAACTACAAAATTTAGAAAGGAAAAAAAAAAGAGAGCATCTTCCTACTTGCCCAAAAGCTTGCTGTTTATTGTTAACTTTTTTATTGGTTCATATAAAGAATATCAATGGCCATAAATAATGCACCTATACAGAAAGTAAAGGTTTATATTTTTCCCTTTCTCTTCTCATCCAGTGCCTGCACAAAAAGTGGGGTAGAACTTTTAGGCTCACCTTAACCAAAAAAATTGTAAGAAAAATATCAGACATCTTTTCTATAGTAAAGTAATCAATATATCAAATTTATTACTTCAAGCTAAATCATAAGAGTAAAATATGATCACCACTCTATAAAATCTTGGTCAGTCAGTACTCATGTTTTTTATGTATGCAAGCTTTTATATAGTACTTCCTCCATTCCCTTTTACTTGTACGAGTAAAAAATTTCCTGTTACTTGTCCATTTTAGTAAACCAAGAGACAACAAATTATTTTTCTCAATTTTACCCTTATCTTTAAGTGAATTTCCCAAATGTATTGGAGTACTAGTGGTCAAATTTAATTTTCAAAGCATAGTTAATACTAGGGAAAAGGGTCTGAAAAATACTTCTACTTTGGCCGAAATTACCGTTTTACCCCTCCCGATAGTTGCCCCGAGTCATTTCTGATGAGTCTGTGAAGTTGATTTTGAAATTTGAGTAAAAGATTGTGATTTTGGAAGTTTTGAATTTTTAAAGATTTAAGTTGTTTAAAAGTGGTTTTGGGTAACAATTGGAGTTTTGAGTCCCGGAATGGAATTATGTCAATTCCATCAGCCCCGAAATGTGGAATTTGATCTTGGAGAGTCGTCGATTTCAAATTTGGAATTTTTCATGGATTTGAGGTCTTAAGTTGAAAGTTGATGTGATTTTAGTCTTTTAGTTGACTTTGGTCAACATTTGGAGTTCAAATGCTTGGATCGGATTTCTGACGGTTCCATTGGATTCGGAGGATGATTTTAGGCCTAAGAGAGATCTTGGTTGAATTTTTAGAGATCTCAAATTTTAGGCGTTATGTTAGTTTGTTGCAACAAAGTCTATTCTCAAAATTTAGGCGTTATGACCCCTCGCCTCGCCTCGCCTTGTCGCCAAAGGCGAAAGGCGAGCGCCTTTCATAACACAGGTTGAATACAACTCCATTTTCGAAATGGTTTTCACCATTAGTTTCCAAATGTTTTGGGTAACACAATTATATACTAAATTCTAGATTTACCCCTCATTTTCGAAATCGGGTTTGTGGGTCAATTTGACCCGATTTTCCAAAGTAGTTGATATGGGTGTTGTTGGATTCAAATTCTTATTTTGATTCCATTATTGAATAGACTTTGTTGATTTGGAGACCCAATGAAGAGCAATGGATCAAGTTACAGAGTGATTTTTTGACTAAATTGAGGCAAGTGTACTTCTAAACCTTTGTTAAGTATGTAGAATCTTGTATTTCCTTATTATGTGTATTGGGGAATAATAGGAATTGGCTATGGGTTTGACTTGTTCCTATTGAATGATCCTAATGATGATAAAAGGGGTGATAAAAAGGCAATTTGATTACTATATTGATGTGCGTTGTGTTGTTCATGATTTGATTGGTGATATTGACTCATTATTGACAATGTGTCGTGATTGTGTTGATATGTTGTGTGTTGCTATGGACATCATCATACTCTCATGAATTGTGTGAACATGCCTATTTTGCATTGGTCTAGAACATTGAGATGAGATTTATTGTGATGATTATGCCAAGGGGAAATGGTTTCGGTTGATACATGGACCGTGTGCGTCCGACATGGGTTTCGGTTGATAAAAACTATTGCAGTAACTTAAAGCAAATTTCAACCCTCCTCCTTTGCTTTAATTACTGCAATATTAAAAACTGCTCCTCAATTTTTGTTCTAGCAATTGATGTTGATTTTCTCTTGAATATTGTTGAAGTTGCATATTTTTCTGGATATTGATGATCTTTCTCTCTTTCTTTTTTCTTCTTTTGATTCTGATCTTCAAAAACACCTTCCATGACATTATGTTTTGTGGAAATTCTTCAGAAAGTGGTTTTATTTGGACAATTGTAGGATTCTCAAAGTATTGTTGCAAGTATTTTTCTTCCACAACAACACATAAGACATAGGTTATAAAATATGATTTCATTTTCATTAACCAAATCTGATAGTTTGTCCGTGAAACTTTTTTGGCATTCAAAGAGAGTACTGCTTGCCATTTTTTTAGGTTAAAAAAGCTTGTGCTAGAAAAGAATACCAATTGAAAATAGTAGCCCTGACGGGTTAAAATGGGTATCCCTAACAGGTTAAAAGGATGGCCCTTACGGGTTAAAAAGAGTAGCCCTTACGGGTTAATATTGTATGGTAGTTCTTTGGAAGATTTCACAAATCCCCGTAAGATCAATGAAACTTACCACTATTGGTGTTTTATAAAAATGGGGCAGCAAAAAGAATTGATTGAAATATCTCTCAATGGATTGAAATGGCTTTCAATAGTTTTCAATAATTTTATAAAGCATTGAGGGGCTTTAAATAGCCAACATAAAACACTTCCGCCCTATTCAGTCTTCATTTAGCGCCGAGAGGTTAGCCCATATCAACATTCGTGAAGTGGTTCGTCTTCATGGTGTGCCGGTTTCCATTTTATCAGATCGGGGTGCTCAGTTTACTTTTAGCTTATAGAAGACTTTTTAGGATGAGTTGGGCACTCGCGTTGACTTAGCACACTCCCACCAGTAGACTAATGGTCAGTTGAGGCATACTATCCAGGTCCTTGAGGACATGTTGCGGGCTTATGTCTTAGAGTTTAGAGGTCAATGGAACCAATTCTTTCCTTTGGCGGAGTTTGCGTACAACAACTATCATTCTAGCATCTAGATGGCCCCGTTTGAGGCTTTATATGGTAGGCGTTATTGTTTTCTGATTGGTCGATTTGAGTCTACAAAGCCTAGACTGCGTGGTACAAACTTGATTCAGGAGGCTTTAGAGCGGGTGAGGGTGATTCAGGATAGACTTCGAACGACTTAGAGCAGGCACAAGAATTATGTTGATCATAGGCGGCGACGGCCTTTGAGATTTGCAGTTGGTGATAGAGTGTTTCTCAGGAAGTCACCCATGAAGGGCGTGATGAGATTTGGGAGGCAGGGAAAGCTTAGCCCCAGATATATTGGGCCATTTGAGATCCTCCAAACAGTTGGAGAGGTTACATATGAGTTACCTTTGCTTCCGATGTTCTTAGATATCCACTCAATCTTTCATGTTTCGGTGTTGCACTAGTATGTTCCAAATGAGTTTTATGTGCTTCAGTATGATGTAGTAGAGTTGGATGATCACTTGATCTTTGTGGAGGAGCCAGTTGCTATTCTTGCCAGAGATGTGTGACGATTGCGTTCAAGAGCAGTTCCTGTGGTTAAGGTCTGCTGAAGGCATTATCCAGTGTAGGAGGCAACCTGAAAGACCGAGAAAGATATGCAGGAGCAGTTTCTTGGCTTGTTTGAGCTTTCAGGTACTACTTGACTTTTACTTTCGCTAACGAAAGTCCTTTTCAGTAGTGGATGTTGTAATGACTTCCAGGTCATTTCTGTGTTTATGCCTCTTTTTCGTCGTTTAGCGCCTTCCTGTAGCGACACCAAGTCATTTATGACTTGCCAGGATTGACAGTTCGGTCACCTGGTCGTTCGTTTGGTTTTTATGAGAGTTTTGGTGTTTTGGAGCAATCAGTTTTGATCAAATGTTCAAGAAGATGACCTCATAATCTCATTCTGACGATTCCATTAGCTCCTAAAAGGTCATTTTAGGCAAGTGGCATGGTCGAGACGACTCCCAAGGCTTTTAGTGCGATTAGGCGTTTTGACTTTCAAGTTAAAGCCTAAGTTTGACTTTAGTCAACATTTTGAGTAAACGGCCTCAAATGAGAACTAAGTCAGCGTGGTTAGCTCTGAAATGTTGAATTTTGTCTCGAACGACCCTTCGTTTGGATCCCGAGGCTTCTGGCTTATTCCGAGCCCCTTTGTTAATTTTGGCTTAAAATGGAGTTTGGGTGTGGGACCCACTTTTTATCGAGATGATCTCGTATGGGAATTTCAACTACTCTGTTGAGTCCGAAATATTGAATTTGGTAGAGTTGCATATCCCGTTTGCGTGCATGGAGTTCCGAATGAATCACGGGCACCCCATCGTAGAATTTGGAGTTTAACAAACCAGCTGAAGTATTGAAGTGTTGATATCTGGTGCAGGCTTTTAGCGATCAAATTGGACTTTTAGCGACCAGATCTCGGCTATTTATATAGTGAATTTGTAGCCTCATTTCTTATTTTCAAAAGGCGATTTCTCCTTCATCCGAGCTTCAATTTGAGTGATTCAAAGTCCTGTATGATCGTTGGGAGCGTGGCTACGTGGTGGAGTGATCAGGAGTTGTTGAAGGACATCCGTTTGAGGTGAATTTCTTGATTGAGCTGCTGCCCCGTCTCTCTTTGTTGTTTAACTAGTTGATTGTCTTCATGTGTTGTAGTGGGCTGTTTTAGGCCTCGGATTGTGTCCATCTTTGGAACACATGTTCGAGGCATAGTTTAGGACCTCTTGACGGAGTCAATTCTGGAAATTCCGGCATGGGTCCCACAATTTGCATTTGACTTCAAAATTGATCCATATCGATTTAATTTATTTTAGTGTTTCAACGGTTGTACTTATGTTGTGATCCTATTTTTGAAAGTATGGCAGCGTTTGGAGGCTGTTCGGAAAGAAAAAACTCTGGCCTTCTGAGTTGGAGCGCGTGCGGTCGACCTATAGGTAGACTATGACTTCCTTTCTATTTAGATAGAGCAGGAAAGTGTGAATTCATGATGATTAGCGTGAATTGGGGGCGGGTACCTAGTTATTTCTGTTTTTATTTTAAAGACCATATTTTAGGATTGATCAGCTTTATTCTGAGGGTAGTATCATGATTAGTTGGGGGTTGTATGTGTGCTGCAACATGCTATGTGATTTACTTGTATTATCATGTGTGTTTTGAAGCATGTTTAGCCTTAGTCTAGGATAGGCTAGTGATGCCTTAGACTCTTCCCCCTTGCATTTTCATCATGTTTCCGACATTGTTTCGGACGGACTAGGTCCCTGTAGAATGGAATAGGAGACTTGAGTCTGGTAGTATGAGCCTTAGTTTAGGCGTTTGCGCAACTTGTTAGACCTTCTATTCTCTCTCCCCGTCTTTGCGTCTCCGATGCGTTATCGGAGGTTTGTGCTATCGCGAGGATTGGAGATTGAGTCGTACTAGGCTGGGAGCCTTTTGTTGATACCTTTGGGTGGGCGGCGTTCCACGATGACTTAGTATTGATATTGGAATCCTCTTCGGAGTCAACAGGCCTTTTTGTCACTCTTACTAGCTGGGCTGGGAGTTGACTGGACACTATGATTATTTCTGGTTCGAGGTTGGTGTCCTACGGTTCGAGGTCGCAATCCCAGTTCAAGGCTGATGTTCTACAGTTGGAGGCCATTATTTCCAGCTTGAGACTATTGTTCTATGGTTCGAGGCAGTTACTTCTTTAGGATACTATCACCCTTGGGTTCGAGGCCCGGTTGACTCCTTTTGGACTTGGAATTGGGTGCTTTATCTTTTTGGTCATAGCTATTCTGTGTACCTGTCGGGCTTATAGGGTCCGTACGGATTTTTGTTTAAACTTGCGCATGAGTGTACCTTCTAGGCTTATGGGGTCCAGTTAGGTTTAGTTTAGCTGTACTTAGATTTACTTACTGCATGCTCCTGTGCTTTCCTTCTTTGACCTTTGTTTGTGTCTAGATTCTATCTTCGCAGATTGTTTTTACCTTTCTTGCTTGGTCAGCCTGTGATGTTACTGAGTACCTTTGTTTTGGTACTTATGCTACACTCTGCATCTTTTTGTGATGCAGGTCCTTTTACCAGCTACCAGCGATGATCGATCGTGCCGTCTTTTGTAGCTTGTGGATATAAGAGACAAGGGTGAGCACTTGGCATCGTAGACCAGTCTGCCTCCTTTTGTTCATATGTTAGCTTGTCTTTTGCCTTTGAGACCGCTTGTTGTGGTCCACTTTTGGGACTTGTATTTATCTTGTTAGACAACTTTGTATTCGTGACTTTATCTATTGTATTTATTGTTTTTGGTTTTTCTTCTGTTTCCGTCTTTTCTTATTATTAGTGTTATTTGTTGTGTAGTTCTATCCTTGTACCCCACTACTCGTTCTAGGTATGGGTTAACTTACCTACTAGTGGGTTTATGTGCCATCATGACTCGAGGGATCGGGTCGTGACACAAAATTAGAAAAGATTAAAAAAATGACCATATTGGTCAAAAGGTGAAAATAGCACAGATTGAAGATAAACAAAGAGAAGATTGCTTGACATGATTTTGTCTTGTACAGCTTCTCCACTAGTCTATAAATATGATACCATGGCGAGTGAAGATGTTAAAAGGAGACAATGTAGACCTAAAATAAGATGAAGGAAGTCATCTTGAAAGACCTATAGTTTCTTGGAATCCATGCAGCGGAAAGCCACAACTAGAAAAGATCTATACAGGTGATACCAATTAATTCAGGAAATGTTTATCATGTCAGTACATTCACTTCAAGTCCTTGTGCTTTCTAGGAGTTCTTTTAACCTTATCTCAGAACTTTATGGCGATCAGCAATATAGAACTTCTAATATGATTTTTCTTTATTTTGTATCAAGTTGGCCTAAAATGAATTTAAATGGAGAACATGGTCATTAGCATTCATATAGCTAACACCAACTTGTGTGGGATTCAAGTGTAATTGTTCTTGTATACATTAGAGAAAAAACTTTAGCAAATAATAAAAAGGGTAGTAGTTTAGTGCAGTCCAGGAAATCAACACAAGTGTCCATGGATGACAATTCTGTTTATATTTTCAAAGATTCTAGACTTAGATAGATTTGCGCTAAAAACTGTCCAATTGGTGTCAGCATCGGACTACAGTAAGACTCAAACATGTTAACAATGATTTGATGCCCACACTTTCTAGAATTTCGCTAAGCATCAATATACAGGAAGCTTCGTAGTTTAAATTGTACGATACAAATATAGATGTGCAAAATGATTAGAAAACCGAGAAATAGTAGCAAATCATATGAGATAGCTAATTAAAAAGAAAGAATTTAAGTTTCAAGCCTCATATTTCAGAATATCGTAAGGAAAACAATACCTTGCTCTGGAAGATTCTCATCGTCAGCACAAGAGTATCACGCATTCTACAAAGCAACAAGAAAGCAGCAATTTAGGTTTCAATAATCAAAGAACAAAGAGAATTAAAATCTGATTCAACAGTAATATAGTAACTAAGGAAACAATATGTTCCCAATACCAAATTCTTGGTCAACAAAAATGAACCCAAGAACGCAGCACCAAAAGTGATAACAGCTGAATCCGCTTTTTTTTAAAAAATGATTAATGAAAAGCTTCCCCTCCAAAGAAGTTTACAAATCAATACCTTATCCAAAAATAAAAAATAGAGTACACAACTTAATATCATGAAATTACTAAATATAAGATGAAATCTAGGTGTTTCTAATACTCTAGCTACAGATTATAAGAGATGGAATAATTAGGTTAAGTGTAGTAGGATTATACATATAGCCGCTGACAAACAACTTACAACTGGAACAATCATTGCAAAGAATCATATCTGGAACAGCACTTGCAGAATAATTAATAAATGATTATACATATTATGTGATCCTAAAGCACTTTTAGAAAAGTAACTTATAGATGAGATGACAAAATCCTAATCTCTTCAACACAATCTATCAGTGTTTACATATGTTGTTGATGTGGATATTACCCCTGAATTAGATATTCTCCTAAACCAAGAATTTATGATTCAATACCATTTCAATGGCTTTCTAACAACTTACGTTTTGTGTGACTAAGTTGAACCTATTAAACAAAGAACTTACAAGAAGTTATATGCCCTGCGCTTGATTACATTGTTATAGGACAACTGACAATTTTTAATCTCACATGATTTCAACCCCCCAAAAAAATGCCAAGTCAAAAGGAATAGGTTTAGTACCTTATATCGTTGTTTGTACTGAAGGGATGTGAAGACCCATCGGAACATGTGATAACAAACTGCGTTGATAGCCCACTTGGAATTTTGATCTGCACATAGAATATTCAGAATTACACTCAAATGTTTGACAATAAATCAAGTAAATAGTACAAATTTCCATTCTGTAGATTCAAGAACTTTACCACCAAACTGTTAAGCCTATATTCTATATATTTGCTTCAATTTGTGAAAATTGATCCCCCCTCACACCCACCTACTTTAAGAACGAGAAACTTACCCATCCTTTGATCAATAATGGTGTCTTCAACATTTTTAAATTACTAATTATTGCATCATATGATTTATTTTTTTTCTGAAATCATATTGCTTCATATGATTTTCATTAGGAAATTCAAGAACAATATGACTAAACCACCATAAAATGAGCTTCTTATGCTTGCTTCTACTATTTATTACTATAGATTTTTCCATTCCTCTTTTTAGTATGAGCCATATGAACCTATCAATTGTTAGTTAATGTCCCACAGAACACAATTAGTTGGTTACATCCTCTTCCTCCCTACAACAAGAAATCATAATCTAATGTGTTAATCGCTCCAACTAATGGAATATTACGACACAGCTAGTTGGTTACATCCCCTTCCTCCCTACAACTAGAAATCATAAACTAATGTGTTAATCGCTCCAACTAATGGACTGTTACGACAATCAACATCATTGAGCCCCAGCAGTTTATATGATGATTCAATTAATAAAGCCGAGCTTAATTGTGTTATTACATTTTTTTCAAAATACATGAAAGAGAATAAAATCCAGGATGCAACCAGGCTTCTTTCCAATGGAAATTCGGTGAGCTAACCGGAAGTCAAATGTCAAGACAACATTCTACCAAGTCTAGAGCTTCACATGTTGAACCAGTCCCTTTTTTGCCCTATGAGAAAGAAAAAGCCCATATTGTCTTTCAAGCTGACAGTGATCACTTCAACAGTATTTGTAAATCTCACTTAGATGAGGCAAAATTAACCCATAAATATAACCAATAAGGCTTTATTAAAGACTTCTAGATGTTTTGTTGAATGAGTTGGCAGATTTAGTCATAATCTGCTCCACCATTTGAGCTGGCAGATTTGATTATAATCTGCTCCACATATAAAGCTGGCAAATTTGATTAGAATCTACTCCTGTAAATATGCGATTAGAATATATTATTCTAGGAAAACAGTTTAGAGGAAATCCTTGATTCAAGGATTTCCTAAGAATTAGGGATTGATTAGATTGATTAGTTTGTTTGGTCTTTACTTGTTCTTATAAATACCATACAAACACTATGAATAAAATACACTTTTGCAGTATTTGAACTTTGATGGTATCAGAGCGGGCCTTTTTTCCCCTAATATCATAGGGATAAAACAGCCTTTCACGGAGAGCATCTTTCTGAAACATCAACAGAAGAACTTTCTTCTCTGGAAGCTCCTGCAGAAAATCTGATGACCCAAGGAGGCAATGCTTCTCACATGCCCTTCCAATTAACTTCTCATCGATTAAATGGGGAGAACTATCTAGAATGGGCACAGTCCGTAAAGCTTGCAATCAATTGCCGTGGAAAGCTGGGACATCTGATGGGAGAGACGAAAAAGCCGGGAGTTGGAGACCCAAAGATGAACTCCTAGAGATCAGAGAATTCACTCGTGATTGCTTGGTTAATAAATTCCATGGAACCAGTCATAGGTAAATCTTATCTCTTTTTGCCACAGCTAAGGATGTGTGGGAAGCAGTTAGGGAGACATATTTTAACGTAGAAAATGACTCTCAAATTTTTGAGTTAGAAATTAAACTATGGCAAGCTAAGCAGGTGAGAATGAAGTCACTACATATTATAATGAAATAGTGTCCTTGTGACAGGAGTTAGACCAGTGTTACAATGATGAATGGGAGTGTTCTGTGGATAGTGTGAAAGCAAAAAAAGGGAAGAAAATGAGAGAGTTTACCTTATTTTAGCAGGTTTAAACCGAGAGTTTGACGAGGTCAGGTCGCGAATCCTAGTAAGAAATCCTCTGCCCTCACTTCGTGAAACCTTTTCTGAAGTTAGGAGAAAGGAAACTAGAAGGAAAGTTATGTTAAAACCTGATTTAAATGTTGAACTAAAACCTGTAATAGACTCTTCAGCTCTTGTTACAATGAAGAATGGAGAGGACAAAAACAAAAGGCCATGGTGTGATCATTGCAAAAAATATTGGCACACCCGTGAAATGTGTTGGAAGATTCATGGGAAACCACTAAACTGGAGGAAATAGGGAGTTGATAATCGTGGCTTTCAATCTCAAAATGGTCGGGCCCTCCAAACACCTTATTTTGATCAGGGGCAACTACCTTCTCTAGAAACGTCTCCATTTACAAGGGAACAATTGGAAATTTTGTACACACTCCTTCAACCTCCACAATTTCGTCCAAATGCACCAAATTCTTCTAATCCTTCCTGTTCTTTTGCTGAAACAGGTACTGTATCATCTGCTTTTTTAGTGCCAATTCCTACCAAATAGATTCTTGGATCATAGATTTAGGAGTTAGTGACCACATGACTGGAAGTTCTCGTTTTTTCTCTACTTCTCCTTGTGCAGGGAACAATAAAATCAAGATAGTTGATGGTTCCTTCTCTGCGATTGCTGGAAAAGGAACTATTAAACTATCACCATCTCTTGCACTTCATGATACTCTTCAGGTTCCAAAGCTCTCTTGTAATCTAGTTTTTGTCAGTAAATTAACTTGTCCTCTTTATTTTTTTTTATGACAAGGGAAACCCGCAGCCGCTACCCTTTGGGTGCGCACAGGGTAAAACCCCCGCTCCTATGCAATAGCTCGCAAACCACATAGAAGAAGTAACCCGCACTAGGCAAACCCGGTGCGACGAGCTCGACCCAAAAGGCAAACCCCTTGCTTTCGCTGGCAAGGGGTTTCGAACTTGAGACCTCCAACATGGAAGTCCCAAGCCCAAACCATTGGGCCACCCCGAAGTTAAGAGGACAAGTTAATTGAGGAAACTAGATATCAAACAAATGAGGAGCCTGATATTACAATAAATATTGACGTGACAGATGTAGGAGAAGATATAAATAAGTGTGATCCAAGAGATGATAAGGACCAAAGTGACTTAAATGATAAAAACTCAGAAATTGAACCTAAACCTGTAGCGCCTTCAAATGACAAAATAAAAATGGGAATAGAGAACCAAAAACATAAATGCAGGTGTATTCGAGAAGGAACCGAACTCAAGGAAATAAGACCAAAGATTCTCAACACTGCCAAAAATCAGTTCCACAAGACCTTACTGTAATTCAAGGTACTCTTCCAACTGATTCTATTTCTAATTCCTTAGATGTAGATCTACCTATTGCGAAGCACAAAGGTGTTAGAAATACTTCTAAATATCCTATTTCTATGTTTGTGTCCTATAAAAAGTTGTGTCCTAGTTATTCATCCTTTACTTCACAGCTTTCTAGTGTGGAGATTCCAACAAATGTTCAAGATGCTCTACAAGTTCCCGAGTGGAAGGAGGCTATTTTGGAGGAATTGTGAGCTCTTGAAAAAAATGAGATATGGGAGTTACTTGATTTACCTGAGGGAAAGAAACCAGTGGGTTGCAAATGAGTGTTCACCACCAAATTCAAATCAGACGAATCCTTGGAAAGGTATAAGACCCGCCTAGTAGCTAAGCGATTCACGTAGACATATGGCATTGACTATCTCGAGACGTTTGCTCGAGTAGCTAAGATAAACTCAATTAGAGTTTTGTTGACAATCGCAGTAAATCTCGACTGGTCTCTTCAGCAGTTGGATGTGAATGCTTTCTTGAATGGGCACCTAGAGGAAGAAGTCTATATGGATCCCCCACCAGGTTTTGAAGGGAAGTACAAGTCAAAGATATGCAGGCTTAGAAGATCTCTTTATGGTCTAAAGTAATCTCCAAGGGCTTGGTTCGAAAGGTTTACTCAATTTGTGAAAAAACAAGGGTATGTGCAAGGACAAGCAGACCACACTCTGTTTACTCGACATTCACTAGAAGAAAAAACAACAGTTCTTATAGTGTATGTTGACGATATCATCCTCACAGGAGATGATGTGGTTGAAATAAAAAAATCTAAACGAACGTCTTGCCTCAAAATTTGAGATAAAAGGCTTAGGCCTTCTAAAGTACTTTCTTGGCATGGAGGTTGCACGATCGAAGAAAGGAATTATAGTGTCACAAAGGAAGTATGTTCTTGATCTGTTAAGAGAAACAGGAATGAGTGGTTGTAGACTAACTGAAACTCCAATTGATCCAAATCTAAAGTTTATAAAGGAAGGAAAATTGATTGATAAGGGCCAATATAAGAGATTGGTACGCAAGTTGATTTACTTGTCACATACTAGACCTGATATTTCCTTTGCTGTGAGCCTAGTCAGACAGTTCATGCATTCTCCACGAGAAGGACACCAAGAAGTTGTGTATCGAATCCTAAGGTATCTAAAGAGTTCACCTGGGAAAGGTTTGTTCTTCAAAAAGAATGACAAAGAAGTGTTGAGGTTTATACGGATGGCCAATTGAACCTTCTCGAACTGTTTCTTTTTAAGAACCAAAAAGGTTCATCTATTGATAGAAGGTCTACATCTGGATATTGTACATTTGTTTGGGAAAATTTAGTGACATGGAGAAGTAAGAAGTAAAATGTGGTGGCTCGAAGTAGTGATGAGGTTGAGTATCGATCCATGGCACACAAAATTTGTGAAATATTATGGCTTAAGAGATTTTTGGAAGAACTAAGAAGACATGTGAGTTTTCCAATGAAGTTGTATTGTGACAATAAGGTTGCCATAAGCATTGCTCATAATCCAGTTCAACATGATAGAACAAAGCATGTTGAAGTGGACAAACACTTCATTAAAGAGAAGATTGAAGATGGAAGTGTGTGCATTCCTTTTGTTCCAACAACTGAACAAGCTGCACATATTTTCACAAAAGGTCTTTTCAGAACTACTTTTGAGTCCTTTGTGAGCAAGTTAGGCATGTTTGACATTTACATGCCGACTTGAGGGGGAGTGTTGAATGAGTTGGCAGATTTAGTCATAATCTGCTCCACCATTGAGTTGACAGATTTGATTTTAATCTGCTCCACAAATAAAGCTCGCAGATTTTATTAGAATCTGCTCCTGTAAATATGGGATTAGAATGTATTATTCTAGGAAAATAGTTGAGAGGAAATCCCTTGATTCAAGGATTAACTAAGAATTAGGGATTGATTAGTTTATTTGGTCTTTACTTGTTCTCTTATAAATATTGTACAAACACTATGAATAAAATATACGTTTGCAGTATCTAAACTTTCATGTTTGATTCCAAGACCTCCCCATTTTTTAGGAGATGTGACAGTCACTCCACCACACCAAGTGAAATTTCTTGCCCCATCCGCTACATCCCATAAGAAATTTCTTTAAATCTTTTCTAACTTTCTAGTGACAAAAGTTGGAGCATGAAACAGAGATATGTAGTAAGTGGGGATACTAGATAATGTGCTCTTAATAAGCACTTCCTTTCCACCTTTGGAGAAGTATCGTTTCTGCCACCCGCTAGTCTCATTTCAACCCTCTAAAGAACCGCATTCCATACAATATGAACCTCATTCGATGCACCTAACGGTACTCAAAGATCGTAGCCAAAAGAGCCCCAACTCTACATTTCAAAACTTCATAAAGCAATCCAATATCATTCACCTTCCCCAGGAGAATATCTCACTTCCTCAAGTTAATATAAGGCCTGGCACTGTTTGAAACAAAATAAGAACTTGTCCTAAATAATCTTTACACCGATCTTGTCCCTACACAACCATCGCAACATCAAAAATCATCAAGTAACCCCTATGATAGCTATGTCTATCATCCTGCTTAGTGCTTCTATTACTAGAATAAATAAGGGATCCCCTTGCTAAATTACTTCCTTTCTCCTTTTCTCCCCCTTAACTCCTATCTCTTCCCTCCTACAGTCACCTTCCTCCATATCTCTAACCCCTTTAGCCTCCTTTTCAAAGTCTTCGAGTAGTTCTTGTTAGAATAGAAATAAGTATATGCATTTCTACTTAGAATAGGAATAGGGATAGGAATAAGAATAGGAATAGGAATAGGAATAAGAATAGGAATAGGAATCCTAGTTGGAAAAGGACTCCAATGTAGCGTCTATAAATAGGGTCTCAATGTAACAATTTAGATACACAATTCAATAATATTTTTCTCATATATTTCTCACATGGTATCAGAGCATTGGTGAGAACAAATAAGTCATTGTATGTCTATGTCAATTCCGGTGGCTGTTGGGTCTGATTTTTTTTTTTTCCTTACTATGGGTGTTGTACGAAAACCAACACCACCACGAGGCTCGGAAAGCTCCCACGAACAAACCCCAACCAGAATCACCAGAAAATATTACCTCACGCGCCGATCGAAGGTGGTAGTTTCCGGCGAGATCTGGCTCATGCGCCGGTGCGTGAGGGCAGTTCCGATCAAAATTTTTTGAGAAATTTGTTGTCTGTTGGGTCGTCCAGCCATTCCGACCAAACCCATACCATTTTAGGCCATATCTGATCGCCGAAATTAGGGTTCCCGCTATTTCCAGGCAGATTCCGGCGAATTTGCTTCGAGATTTGAATTTTTCGACAATCAGATCTCTATAATCAAGTGTTTTTTTGTTGTTTTCAAGACAAATTTAGCATAATGTCTTTTGAGTGTGATGTTTTTGGTTCCAGAAATATGCGGATTGGAAGTTCTAGCCCTATAATCACTTTAGAACTTTTATTGGGAAGTTGAAACTATTTAGCTTGGGCTTCCTCGGTTGAGTTGTAGTGCATGGTAAAGGTGTCCAAAATCACTTAACGAACAAGACATGTGGTAGATGTAAAGGCAAAGACTAGCGAGGAAGATGCAAAAGCCAAAGCACAATGGGAGAAAATAGATGTTCAATTATGTAGTCTCCAATGGCGTTCTATTGATTCCAAGTTGATGCCCCTGTTTTGTCTATTCCAAGCGTGTATACAGTTTGGGAAAAGGCTCGTGCTTTATACACTAATGACATATCTTGATTCTATGATGTGATATCTCGACTGACCAACTTAAAGAAACAAGAATCTGATGTCTACTTACTTGGGACAAGTACATGCAGTCATAGAGAAATTTGACACGTTGATGCTAGTCGCTACGAATTGGAAAAATAACAAGAACACAGACATTTTTTCTAGTTCTTACTCTTGTTGGACTTGCTCTTGATCATGATTCAGTACGTGATCAGATTTTAGCTAGCCCTATAGTTCCTACAATCGATGAATTCTCTCATCTACTTCGTCTTGATGCACCTCCCAGTCTCAAAGTAGTTTCATCACCCACTGTTGACTCATCTATTCTCACATCTCAAACCATAGAAAAGCGTACATATCAGTCTATGGAGAATTGGTGAGGGGAGGGCGTTTTGGGAAACCTTGATCCAAGTGTAGTCATTTTCATAAACGTGGACACACTTGTGACATGTTATATTTTGCATGGTCCACCACCCAGTTATGATACTATTGTTCTAAAGGAATATAATGAGCTCCTTCGAAATTGCGCAAGTAAATAGACATCTCCACCAGTAGCATATGATGCTCAACCTAATCAACCAACCAATAATGCTCATATTGCTCAGACAGAATATGATGAGTTTCTTCGGTATCGTGCAAATAAGCAAACGTCTCCACAAGTAGTTTTGGGGTTGCACAACCAGATGTTTCTGTTGCGGGTAATTCTTTTGCTGGTGTGTCATAGTCTAGTACCCTTGGATCATGGGTCATGGACTCAGGGGCTTCTGATCATATCTCTAGTAATAAATCACTTTTGTCCGATATTGTTTATTCACAATCTCTTCTGCTATTACTTTAGCCAATGGGATCCAAACAAAACCAAAAGGGGTTGGAAAAGCCAAACCCCTATCTTCTGTCTGTTCTTTATGTCCCTGGTTCTCCTTTTAATCTAGCACAAGTTTTTTTGATGATTTTTTTCTCATGCAGGACCGCAGTACGGGACAAATGATTGGAACAGGACATGAATCACAAGGCCTTTACTATCTTACCTCTTCAAATTCCTTAACAGCATGCTCCATTACAGATTCCCCAGATCTAATTCACAAATGTTTAGGACATTCGAGTCTATCCAAACTACAAAAGATGGTGCCTAGTTTGTCTAGTTTATCCACATTACATTGTGTCGTGTCAACTTGGGAAACACACTCGTGCTACATTTTCACGTAGTACTGAGGGTCATTCAGAGTCTATTTTTCATTAGTTCATTCTGATATTTGGGGTCCTAGTAGAGTCAGTTCCACCTTGAGATTTTGTTATTTTGTTAGTTCATTGATGATTATTCTAAGATGTACTTGGGTTGTCTTAATGAAAGATCGTTTCTGAGTTATTTTCTATATTCAAAAGTTTCTTTGCTGAAATACAAAATCAATTTGGTGTTTTTATTCGTACTTCATAGTGATAATGCCTTAGAATACTTATCCTCCCAATTTCAGGAGTTCATGACTCACCAAGGCATTATTCACCAGACTACTTGTCCATACACCCCTCAACAGAACGGTGTAGCAGAAAGGAAAAATAGGCATCTTATTGAGACCACTCATACTCTTTTCCTTGAATCCGATGTTTCGCTGTGTTTTTGGGGAGATGAAGTTTTTAATGAGGTTCCACATTCCATATTGTTTCCTCAGTCACATATTTATTCTATCCATCTTCGTGTCTTTGGGAGCACATACTTTGTTCATATCTTAGCCCAGGGAAAGGCAAATTAGCCCCTCATGCCCTCAAATGTGTCTTTCTTGGTTACTCTCAAGTTAAAAAAGGGTATCGTAGTTATTCACATGATCTTCATTGATACCTTATGTCCGCTGATGTTACATTTTTTGAGTCAACCTTACTATGCATCTTACCCATACCCCAGGTTTTACTTGTACCAACTTTTGAGGATTCTACGGTTACTTCTACATCTCCAGTTGTAGTGCCACCACTCCTAACTTATCATTGTTGTCCACGTCCAGCCCTAGTCCTAGATGATTCATGTCATGCGTCGGACCCTGCTCCTACAGCGGACTTGCCTCCTCCTAGCCAACCGCTTGCACTTCACAAAGGTATACGATCCACTCGAAATACTAACCCACATTATACCTTTTTTTGAGTTATCATCGTCTATCATCACCCCATTATGCCTTTGTATCATCTTTGTCTTCTATTTCCATTCCGAAGACTACACGTGAAGCACTTTCTGATTCTGGGTGGAGGCAGGCTATGGTTGATGAGATGTCTGCTTTGCATAAGAGTGGTACTTGGGAGCTTGTCTCCCTTCCTGCAGGTAGTAAATCTACTGTTGGTTGTCGTTGGGTTTATGCAGTCAAAATTGGTCCAGATGGTCAGGTTGATCGGCTTAAGGATAGCCATGTTGCCAAAGGGTATACTCGGATATTTGGGCTAGATTATAGTGACACTTTTTGCTCCTGTGGCTAAAATAGCATATGTCCGTCTTTTTCTATTTATGGTTGACGTTCGTCATTGGCCTTTTCATCAGTTGAACATTAAGAATGCTTTTCTGCATGGTGATCTTGAGGAAGAAGTCTATATGGAATAACCACCTGGTTTTGTTGCTCGGGGGAGTCTATAGCCTTGTATGTCGATTGCCTAGGTTACTCTATGGTCTGAAACAATCTCCTCGAACTTGGTTTGGGAAGTTCGGCACAGTAATTCAGTAATTTCGCATGAATCGTAGTGGAGCTGATCACTCTGTGTTTTTATCAGCATCCTGCACCAAATTGGTGTATCTATTTGGTTGTATATGTTGACGATATTGTTATCACTGGTAATGATCGAGATGGTATCACCAATTTGAACCAACATTTCTTTAAGCACTTCCATACTAAAGACCTTGGCAGATTGAAGTATTTTCCAAGTATTGAGGTTGCTCAGTCTAGATGAGGTATTGGTATTTCTCAACGCAAGTATTCCTTAGACATTCTTGAGGAGACAGGAATGATGGGATGTAGACCTATTGACACTCCTATGGATCCGAATCTTGAACTCCTTCCGGGACAAGGGGAGACACTTAGTGATTCTGAAAGGTATAGACAACTTGTTGGAAAGTTGAATTATCTTATAGTGACTAGGCCTGACATCTTTTTTGCAGTGAGTGTTGTAAGTCAGTTTATGACTTCCCCTTGTGATAGTCATTAGGAAGAAGTTGTTCATATTCTGTGATATATAAAGTCAACTCCCGGTAAAGGACTACTCTTTGAGGATCAAGGCCATGAGCATATAATTGGATATACAGACGCTGATTGGCAGGATCACCCTCTGATAGACGTTTGACATCCGGATATTGTGTAAGTAGGAGGTAATTTGGTGTTGGGAAGAGTAAGAAACCGAATGTTGTTGCTCGATCTAGTGCAGATCAAAATATCGAGCAATGGCGGCAGCAACTTGTGAGCTAGTTTGAATCTTTTTTTTTTTTTGTGATCTAGTTTGGATCAAACAGTTGCTAGGAGAACTAAAATTTGGCAAAATTGATTAGATGGAACTTGTGTGTGATAATCAAGCGGCTCTTCATATTGCATCAAATCCAGTGTTTCATGAAAGGACTAAGCACATTGAGATTGATTGTCACTTTGTTAGAGAAAAGATACTCTCATGAGATAT
Source organism: Solanum stenotomum (assembly GCF_019186545.1). Taxonomy (NCBI): domain Eukaryota; kingdom Viridiplantae; phylum Streptophyta; class Magnoliopsida; order Solanales; family Solanaceae; genus Solanum; species Solanum stenotomum. The sequence goes on along the minus strand of NC_064286.1, from coordinate 28,890,233 downwards.
TGTTACGAAATTTGTGAAGTCAAGTGATCAACTTGCAGATATCTTCACCAAGTCCCTCACAGGTCCTCGTATTAATTACATCTGTAACAAGCTAGGTACATATGATTTATATGCACCAGCTTGAGGAGGAGTGTTAGAATAGAAATAAGTATATACATTCCTACTTAGAATAGAAATAGGAATAGGAATAGGAATAAGAACAGGAATAAGAATAGGAATCCTAGTTGGAAAAGGATTCCAATGTAGTGTCTATAAATAGGGTCTCAATATAACATTTTCGATACACAATTCAATAATATTTTTCTCATATATTTCTCACTAAAACCCTACTCTCATTTCCCTCAAAAACCACACCCTGAAAATTCCCCGAACTTGAAGTATCTCTCTTGCACCTAACTAGTCCAATTTTTGCCATCCTCAAGAAGGGCTAACGGTGTCACGTCAACTCCCTGGACATCCTTAGAGCCAATAGTTGAACCCAAAATCAACTAAAGAGTGGTTGAATTATGAAAATCAGCTCCTTCCCCCTTAGAAAAGTTAACATTGGAGATATTGCAAGTCCCAAGTTACAGATTTTTGGAACAAAAGGCATCATCTGGCCTTTTTCAACGTTACCCACAGACTTTTTTGGTGACGGCAAGGCTGCCGGAGCATTTCCAGCCTCATACTTTTTTGGCGCTGGCATCTTCCTCCTAGGTCCAAGTTATCCATGCTAAAGCTTTCACAAAAGACATCCTCCCTCTTCCTAGATTCTAGAGAAAAGTAGGAGCATCTCTCTAGAAGCCATATTTATAATCTCAAGTAGGGGTCGTTTGGTAAGGTGTATAAGAATAACGTTGATTTGAGTGTATTAGTAATGCTTACATTAGTTATGCTGAGATTATTTCTTATGCATTGTGATTTGGTGTATTAAAAATAAAATGTGTTGCATAACTAGTATAAAAAATATTTATTTACAAAAATACCATCCACTCTCTTTAGCTTTGGGAATGAGAAATGCCTTGAGAGGTATTTGAGGGGCGTTACGTCATTAATCAATCTAATGCATGTGTTAAAACCTTTGTATTACTAATACATGAAAATCCATGGTATTAGTAATACACACCTCAATACACAATAGAGTATAACTAATACATAGGCTAAAAAAGAGTACCAAGTACTAATAATACACAAAGATAATACATGCATTATTTTTTCTAATACACTCTACCAAATGACCCCGTAGTGTTTAAGACTATGGCTGCATATCTTAACATTATCATATATTTGTAGGAAAATGATGAACTCAGCTTCTCTAGACCTATGCTAGATGAGTACCAATTAGTAAATTCTATTAATAAATAATCCGAATTTTAAGTAATTAATCCATCAAGGGTAAGCACATACCAACAATTCTTTGGAAAAATTTTCCACTATAACAACAGCTTGTGTTCTATGAACCTTTACTTGGAAGCTTGATTGCCGCAAAAATATAGTCACTGGTTCCCAGTTCTCAGAAGAGTCGACCTGTTAAGCAGAACCAAAGAAATAGAAGAGATTGTCCTGAGAACTCTCACATCATATTGACATCCACGATATCTAAGCAAATAATAACATAGTTGACTCGAAATAAAACACTGAACAACACATGCATGAATTCCATCCTAACGAAACATTTTATGAATTCAAGTATATGAAAAAAGTCCAAAACATATTAAATGAGTTAAACCTAACAAGCTTCAGTCATAACCAATGAATTTCTCATCTTTGTACTCATTTCTCTAATCTCTTCTGTTTGATTGGGCTTATTATCCAGGTAGATTAAAAGATATTTCCCCAATAGCCGTTCATATATCTACAACACTAGCTTTGACAGAAAGGATATGTGGTACCTAAGGCTGTCCAGAAAAAGAATTGAAGTAACTGTGAGAGAGGCTATAAGAGAGGTGAAATTGAACATCTCCACCTATCCAGGGAAAGGTAATATCATCAATAAATATTTTGAATAGCCCGTCTGAATATAACTCTTAAGGACTTGAGCAATAAAAGAGGAGGAGACTCATTTAATTGTCTGCTGAGTGCAATCTGGCTAAAAGGATTTGTTAAGCCTGAGAAGAAGTTAATAAGTTTTCTTAATGCACTTCCGGAACCGAATGCTCCCTACATTCCAATTTATATGACATAGTTTGAATCGGTACGAAATTTAAGAAAGAAATGAAGACTTTTGAACTAGTAGTATTAAACATGCTGGAACATTTGTGTGGCTATAAAACTTTTGAAACTTGTTACCTTAAACATACCAGACATTTGATCTTTATAAGGCAAATAATACAATAATACCCCATATGCAAGTTGTATAGCCAAAAAAAGTAGAAAACCTACACCAAAATATGGTTCTCTACGAAAGAAACTCAATCTTCTATACAAAAGAGGAACTTCATGAGTGCACCAAAAAGAAGCTAGGTACAAAAGATTGTTTTGCAATCTTATGATATCTTATTCAACCCCTTCAAAAAATCTCCAATTTTTCTATATCCCTGTAACCAACATAATGGCTAATGGAGAAACAATCCATGCCCGTGGACTCCTCTTCCGCGATCTGAGAGCCCAACTTTGAAAAGCCTCCTTCACTGTGCCAGCATCACAATTATACTCCAATCAGTTAAGGGCCACAAACCACGATTGAGTAGCCACTTTACAATGCAATAGGAGATGATTAACATCTCCGCCTGAACATCTGCCCATGAAGAACCAACTAATATAGGTGATCCTCCGATTCCTTAGATTTTCTACGGCCAAAATCGCTCCCATAGTTGTCAACCACACAAAGAAATGCACCTTCCTAGGCACCCTGGAGACCCAATAGAGCAATGAGAAAAAGAAGATTCCTCCCTCCCTAGTAACTTTGGCAATTGAGTTTGATAGTGAACAATTCATCCCTACTGTCGACCAGGCGCTGAAATTCTCCCATCTCCCAATCCCGAATGGACTTCCCCTTAATGATACCTCCAATTGGACTATCAATTCCTTTTGGCATGAGTGATGAGACTTTGTATAAATGGGAAAAGCTTTCCTCAACTCGCTCTTCCCACACCACCTGCGTCCCCTAAAACAAATCCTTCTACCATCCTCAAAACTAAAGTAAATATATCCCCTTAAGTCTTCTCACTCCTTCTAATACTCCTCTATAAACCACATCTGTACGGGGCTATAATGGTACTGTTCCTCCATCCCCTCCAAGATATCATATTGCCTGCTATCACTCCCTTCCATAGAGCATTCTCCTCCACCCAAAGCCTCCAAATCCACTTCCCTAATAGGTTTTGTTGAAAACTCTGAAATCTTTTTTTTTTTAGACAAGTAACAGTTCTATTCAATAAAACCTTAACCACCCTAGAAAATGGTGCAAAGTTGGAAAATTTACAGGCATCGAAAAGGTACTTAAACCCTGCCCAAAACCCTGTACAATCATATATTGCCAATTTAATATACTAACTCTCCTACTTCCCCCCACATATTCTGTTTATACTAAAAAAAGAGCAAGCTAAGACAATTCATCCTAATTTTCTCGATAGAACTACTAGTGCCTTCAAAATGTCTACCATTCCTTTCCTTCCACACTGTCCACAAAATGCAAGCAGGAATGATCTTCCACCAGTCCTCCTCCCCACCTCTATTCCCAATACTCCACCAATTGCTCAGCAATGCCAGAGTAGAACTAGGTATTACCCAAGTTATTCTCAAAATACAAAAGAACATGTACCACAGATTTATAGTTGATCTGCAGTGTAGGAATAAGAGTTCATTGATTTCACCCTCCTGTTCACACAAAAAGCATTTTGAACAAATCTGAAGAGCTCTTCTTTGTAGCTTATCTTGAGTCAGGCAAGCTTTCCTAATCACCAACCAGACAAAGAATGACACCTTCATAGGGATATTTACTTTCCAGACTTGTTTCCAAGGCCAATTCACAGGACCTCTTTGATTCAACTACCAGTATACTTATTTTACTAAGAAGGCCCCTTTACTGTTTAGTTTCCACTTGAGCCTGACAGTAAAATCTATGCATCCACCAAAAGTTCCCAATATCTGAAGCATTGTGACGAAACTCTCTACTTCCCAGTCATTGAGAGCTCTTCTAAAGATTAGATTCCACCCTTGTTGACTCCACATTTTGTTGATCATGTCATGTTGTTGGAGACTTATAGTATAAAGAATTGGAAACATAGACTTCAGATTACTTTGCCCAATCTAGTGATCGGTCCAAAAATCAGTTTTTTTCCATCTCCCACAATAATCTCCACATATTTCCAAAAGGCTTGCCATTGGTTTCTGAAAGTTCTCCACACACTGCTACCCCATTCCTTTGGTGAAGTAACAACTTTTCAATTTACCAACTGAAACTTTCTTCTTCCCTCCCTAACATCCCATAAAAAGTTCTGTGGAAGACTTTCCAACCTTTATGTCACGCTACCAGGAACCTACAATAGTGACATGAAATGGTAGGTATGCTGGATAGGGTACTTTTTATTAACACTTAATTTCCCTCCATTCAACAGATACCTCTTTCACCACCCTGCTAGACTCTTCTGAACTCTGTCAATCACTAGATTCCACACAACAAGATCTTTGTTTGAAGCATGCAAAGGTAAACCCAAATAGATTGTACGTAAAGTTCCTACCGTAAAATTAAACACCAATACAAGCTCTTGAATATTATCAACTATGCCTACCGATATACTTTCAAATTTCGTGAGGTTAATCTTGATGCCAGAGTTAATCTGGAACCACATAAGAGTTTGATTCAAGTATGACAGATGAGAAGCCTTCGCATCACAGAATACCAAATTGTCATCTACAAACAAAAGATAAGTGATCGACGCAATACTACAACATCTTAATGAGGCAGCGGAACCTGTAAAAGACCTTCAACAACCACCCTGTCCATCATTTTACTCAAGACTTCGATCAGCAAAATAAAAAAGCATGGAGATAGTGGGCCTCGATGTTTAAACCACCTCGAGATACTAAAGTATCAGCAAGGACTACCATTTTACCATAGTAGAGAATCTAGCGATGGAAATGCACCAATTGATCCATGTCCTCCACATGTCCCAAAATCTCATCTTCATCATAAAGAAATCAAGAAAACCTCAATTTACATGGTCGTAAATTTTCTTAAGACCCAGCTTACATAATATCCCCAACTTACCTTTCTTCTTTAAAGAATCCACCACTTCGTTTGCCACAAGATCCACATCAAGAATGTGTTTTCCTTCCACAAACGTGTTTTGAGAGGTGGAGACTGTCTCATCCAACATCTTAGGGATTATATTATATATTCCTTAATGTTTGTCGGTCCTTCCTTATTCGGTATATGGTAATAAAGGACCCATTAAGGTTTCTCGATCTCCTTGGTTTCTTGGAATACTGCAATAGTTTTCATCAACTCTCCCTTCATTGTCCTCCAATACTGCTAGAATAAAGCTAGACGAGAGTATTGTCTTTGTCATACCCATTGGAGTACTTTATTGATAGAACTTAATTTGGAGTAGAATGTATCATTCACAATGGCATCTAGACGGGAATTTTGTTGTGCTTACATAAGTAGGAGAATTTTCAATTTGGATGATGATGTACACGTGTTTTACAAGGGTGAATTTTTTTTATAAGATAAGTGGTATTAATAACAACATCAAGAAGACGCAAGATTTACAAGATATGGCATTTGAGCTTACAACAAAATCTCTGGCTACAAACTATCTAAGCCAATACTAATGAGTTAGTAAAATCCTGAAGTTGTTCTGCATTAACAACAGGATACAAGTTGGACCAACTAAACAAATTTGCAATGCACCTAGTCTTCAAAATGCCTAAGGCAGTTGACTCTCCATCAAAACATCTCTTGTTCCTCTCTAACCAAATACACCAAAAAATACAACCAGGTATCATAATCCAGATCTTCTTGATGGCTTTGTCAACTTTCCATAGGATCCAACTCTCATATGCATCCTTAACTGTGAGGGGTGTGGTCCAATTGATGCCAGAGAGACAAAAAAACATACTCCATAATTTTGAGGCCACCTCACAATGAAGAAGAAGGTTCCTGGGGTTTCAGCCTCTTTTTTGCACATATAGCATCTGTTTGGGAACTGGATTTTTCTTTTCTTTATTTTGTCTTGGGTGAGACATGCCTCATATAGAGATGTCCAGGTAAAATAAACTACCTTAGGTGGTTTGGTCCTCCAAATGAGTTTCCAGGGCTAGTTATCTATCACGGGGTTTCTGGAGCACAACTGTTGATACCCTTCCTTGACAGTATAAACTCTTTTCTGGTGTCCCCATTTCAGCTTATCAGCTTCCTGAAGATTATGTGACAGGGTTGTAATCTAGCAAGAAGGTCTACCAGATCATTCACTTCCCAATCGTGCATATTCCTTCTAAATCTCAAATCCCAATTGATCCCTTCTCTATTAGCAGCAATAACAGAATTGGGATCTTGAGCAATTCTAAACAAATCTGGGAAATCCTCCTGAAGAGTGTTATTTCCAAGCCATTTGTCTGTCCAAAATTTTAGGAGTAGACCATTGCCCAATTCAAAGTAGGCGTTCCAATCAAATGTGTCCCACAACATCCTAATACTCTTCCACGGTCCCACTCCGTAAGGAAGTGTAGTAATATTTGTGCACCATTGATTCAACCTTCCATGCTTAGCTATGATAACCTAGAACTTATGGTGTGCAATTCATTATGCATGTTGTGGGTGTTATGGAAAGAGAAGAATAGCACATTGGTGGTGAAGAAAAACCAGTGCACCAGCTATAGTATTTTCTCCCCCTCAGTTTTTGTTCCAGATACAAGACCTTATCAATTCCCTATATATCCACAAAGAGGATTTTTGTAAATTTTTACGTACATTCTCATCGGGGGCGGATCCAAAATTTTGAGTTTATGAGTTCTGGATCTTACTGGGTTCTTGATATATTATGTTTACATATTAAATGCATTTCTTAACACAAACACGGGATTTTGGCCAAACCTATTCGGTTATGCCGAACCCATAATTAGAACTCTAGATCCGCCCCTAATTCTCATGCCAACTTTCTTGGTGCTGACAATTAATGAAGTACATTATTCTACTAATTTGGTATGTTGTTAACCTTTTGGTCAAAAAGAATATTAACTTAGTATGTTCTCTACTAAGCTAGGGTAAGGTCTGCGTAGACTTCTTCACTTTGCACCAAATTTAACCACATGCTACCCTCCCCACTATACTGGGATGCTGTTGTTGTTTGTCTGTCAAAAACCTCTTTTTTTTTTATAACTGTGGTGTATGGGTTAGCTTGCACACACCTCGACTAATTCCACAAGATACTTGCTTCCTCCCACCAGCAACAGATACCAAGTAACTCTGTCCACCAAGATTAGGAAGAATGGAAAGAAATTAAGTAATGTTTTTGTCTCCACTGGGATTTGAACCAGAGACCACATGATTCTCAACTTGCTTCATTGACCACTAGGTCACACCCCTGGGTATCTATCAAAAACCTTTTTTAAGTACAGGAACCCACAAAGTTATTTCCCGATCATGATTCTGTAACAATTTGTAAAAGGAAAATTTGGAACAAATAGAAAAAAACATGTAAGTTCATGTCCATTAGCAAATAGAAATTTACATAAAATCAACCTACAAGCATTAGAACATTAAATGTGGCCTGGCCTTCTGAAATATGGGTATCTATCTCTGACTGCATGTCTGGGTCTGCAAATACCAAAACATTCATCAAAAGGAGTTGAAGAGCACACAAGAAGCAAGAAGAGAAAAATGTTATTACTCAAAGTGGACAACAGAATCACATATTGACAGTGAAAGCTAATTACCACATGTTATATTGTTTTGATCATTGGCAAAAAGCCTGACAAGCTCCCCCTGACAATAACAAAAATTAGTACAAGATCTACAAGATAATATGCATTAAAAATTATTATACAAACACTCAAAACTAAGAACATATAGAAAACAACTAAGATCAATTACAAGATCATCATTCTGTAATGACCGTCCCATCGTTACGAGTGTACAAAAAGAAATTAGGCGGAAAAAAAAGGTCGTCGGTCAGGACCGGTATAGCGGGATTGAGGGTCTGATTGGGTCACTATAGCGGGGTAAATTGTTGTAAATATAGGGAAAACCCCCCAAAAACCGTTTTGGAGAAGAAAAAGGCGACCTAGGGAAAATTTCAACAGTTTTTCATCAAAAATATTCATAAAGGTCAGCAATCTGATCCTCTACTTTTGTAGTTTGATTTCTAGGTCTTAGAAAATATAATTATGGCCCTATGGATGATTTGAATTCATTCTAAGGTGGGGAAAATCTGGGTTTATGAGGATTTTAGGGTGAAAATCAAGAGTGGTTACAGAGGGGTTTTGAGAGGAGGAAGTGTGGGAGAGCATCACGTCTTGTGCAGTTGACAAGGCTCCAGGCCCATATGGCTTCACAATTTGGAATCTTGTCAAGGAGGATATCATGGGAACATTGCAATATTTTCATGAACACCATGTGTTTGGAAAGAGTCTTAATGCCACCTTTGTGGCCCTTATTCCAAAGAAGGCAGGAGCAGTAGAGTTAAGAGACTTTAGGCCTATTAGTCTGATCTCTGGGGTGTACAAGATAATTGCCAAAGTTCTAACAGAAAGAATGAAGAGAGTAATGGACAGCCTAGTAAACAAACACCAAATGGTTTTTATAAAAGGGAGACAAATTATTGATGCAGCTTTAATTGCAAGTGAATGCGTAGACTAAAGATCTAAAGGGGAAGTGGCTGGCCTGATGTGCAAATTGGACATTGAAAAAGCATATGACCACGTTAACTGGGGCTATCTTTTAAACACTCTCAAACAGATGGGTTTTGGAGACAAATGGCTGAAATGGATAGACTTTTGTATCAGAACTGTTAGGTTCTCCATTCTGGTAAATGGAGAACCCACTGGTTTTTTTCATCCTGAAAAGGGACCCTCTATCCCCCTTCCTGTTCATTTTTGCCATGTAAGGTCTTAGTAGTATGATAAGAATAGCACTACAAAAAAACTAGCTGAGGGGTTTCAACGTAGGAGGAGATGGGAGAGGGTATCAGGAGATTTGCCACTTATTTTTTTTTGAGAAAGTTAACTGGTATTATAAACATAGAAGTACACCAATAGTGAACTCCTGTAGTAATTACATCAAAAGTATAGAGGGTTTACCAAAAAGAAACTAAGCACCTATCTCCCTCATAAACTATCTAAGAATAGGGTGATGTCCCCCGGATCCTTGGGAATAGAATGGATACACCAAAAGTAAAAAGTCACTAAACAATTCATTTTAATGCTTTGGAAAGGGATGCTCTTGTTCTCAAAACATCTCTGATTTCTCTCACTCCATATTGTCCACCAGATGCAGGCAGGGACAATCTTCCATCTCTCCTTGTGTCCTGACTGACTTCCATCTCTATTCCAACATGCTAGGACTTCTGTAGTATTTCTAGGCATGGTCCATGTGATACCTCTTCGGTTAATGAAATACTTCCATAGCTTCTCAGTCACTTTACAATGCAAAAAAAGATAGTTTATTGTCTCTGTCTCAGATTCACACAAAAAACATCTGGAGCATAAGTCCTTTCCTCTTTTCATTAAGTTATCCTGAGTCAGAACAGATTGTCTTGCAACAAGCCATGTGAAGTAAGCCACCTTATGTGGTATTTTCCCTTTCCAGATCATCTTCCAAGGCCACAACTCCTTTGTTTCAGTTGAAGTGTCTAGTAATTTGTAGGCTGCTTTCACCTTGAACTTGCCATATTTCTCCAGCTTCCATGTCAATTTGTCTTCCTCACAAGTGAGGTTCTTGGCTTGTTCCAAGGTATTATAGAACTGAGTCATTCTCTCCACTTCCCAGTCATTGAAGAACCTTCTAAAAATCAGGTTCCATCCTTGTTCATTTCTGACTTCTACAATTGTAGCCATTTTCTGCTGATTGAGAATATAAATGTCTGGGAACTGCTGTCTCAAAGGTGTTTGTCCCATCCATGTATCATTCCAGAACAAAGTTTTCCTCCCATTTCCCACATTAATCACAGAGTTGTTCCAAATTCTTGGCCACTGATTTCTAATAGTTCTCCATAGACCCATACCATAAGGAGTATTGACCTCCTTAGTAGTCCATGATCCTTCCTTTCCATATCTTGCAAAGATAGCGTCCTTCCATAAGCTCTGATCATCTGTTGCTAGTCTCCAGAGCCATTTTAGTAGAAGGCTCTTATTGTGGGCTTTCAAATTCTTAATTCCCAGACCTCCCTCTTTTTTGTTGGAAATAACAGCATCCCACTTGACCAAGTGAAATTTCTTGACCCCTTCCCCATTACCTTGCCAAAGAAAATTTCTTCTGACTGTGTCCAGCCTCTGAATGATCTTCCCAGGCATAGGAAAAAGGGACATCATATAGGTTGGCATGGCATCAAGAACACTGTTGATAAGTGTGACTCTACCACCCGAGGATAAGTATTGACTTTTCCAGTTAACCAACTTCCTTTCACATTTTTCTACCACAGACTTCCAGATGCTCAAAGATTTACTCTTTGCTCCCAAAGGCATGCCAAGATAGGTGGTGGGAAGTTCCCCTATCTTGCCACCTAAAATGTTTGCCAGGAGGCTGATCTGTGGTACTTCATTCACAGGATAAATAAAGCTCTTTCCCCAATTGATATGGAGTCCAGATATTGCTTCAAACATAATGAAAATAGCCCTTAAGTGTTTCAGTTGTTCACTTTTTGCATCACAAAATACTAATGTGTCATCAGCATATTGTAGATGGGAGATAGACACTCCCAGTGAATCCCCGACTCACTTTGAAGCCCCTAATTTTGTTATTAACCTGAGCAAACTTCAGCATATCACTTAGACCTCCCATAGCTAGGATGAAAAGAAAAGGAGAAAGGGGGTCTCCTTGTCTCAATCCTCTCTCAGAGGAAAAGAAGCCAGATGGTGAGCCATTGATCAAAACAGAGAACTTCACTATGGTCAGATGATACTGTTTCATCTTGTGAACCTAAAGTGGAACAAGTTTGCTACATTAGAGTCTTGCTAGTAGTGTTTGAAGTTGTATCTGGTTTAAGAGTGAACTAGAGGAAGAGCAATATCTATCCTGTCAAAGAAGTGTCTAACATTCAGACCTTTGCTAGCATTCTTGGGTGTGGTGTGGGTTCTTTGCCCACAGTGTACCTAGGGATGCTTTCAGGCAGGAAACACGAGGAGGTGGAAATCTGGGACAGCATTCTAGAGAAAGCTGAGAAGAGGTTGGCTAAATGGAAAGCGCAGTACCTTTCATGAGGAGGAAGGGTCACACCAATCAATTCAGTGTTAGACTCTCTTCCTACCTATGTGATGTCTCTATTCCCTATACCTGCATGTGTAATCAAGAGACTAGACAAACTGAGGAGAGATTTCCTATGGAAAGGCAACAAGGAAGAAGGGTGTTACAATCTGGTCAACTGGAAGGTGGTGCAACAAAGTAAAGATCAAGGGGGTCTTGGTATCAGAAACTTGAGAATCCACAATAACAGTCTACTGATGAAATGGCTATGGAGAATTAGTGCAGAAGAACCTACTCTATGTAAGGAAGTCATATCCCACAAGTTTGGTCAATCTAGTCCATGGTACTCCAATGAGGTGAACTCCACTTACGGGATGGGGGTTTGGAGGACAATCAGATCATTATGGCCAAAATTACATGGCAATTCTAGTATTAGGGTTGGGAATGGTACAAAGACCCGATTCTGGAAGGATATTTGGATAGGGCAAGCCTCTTTGCAAGTAGCTTTCCCTGACCTTATGATATTTAGTAGAAATCCTGAAGCAACCATCTTTGAGAGTTGGTCAAACCAAGGGTGGAATCTTAATTTTAGAAGACATCTATATGACTGGGAGAGAGATAGGTTGACAACTCTTTTGTGTGAAGTGGAGAATTTCCCTGGCACTGCTGTTCAATCTGATACATTGAGATGGAGACATCAGGGGATGGCATTTTCTCTGTGAATAAAATATACAAGAAAGATAACAGTGTGATGCAAGGAGAATCCTCAAATATCTGGAAGAACATCTTGAAAAGCATGGCTCCCACCAAGATTAAATGTTTCACCCAGTTAGTGGTGAGGAGAGCATGCCTTACACATGAAGTTCTACAAAAGAAGGGGAGAGTAGTAGTGACAAGATTTTTTTGTGCAATGAAACCAGAGAGACAAACAACCATCTTTTTTTGCATTGCAAGTTCACCACACAACTGTGGAATCTGTTCCTCAGTCTTACAAAGACGGAATGGACAATGCCTGAACATACTGTAGATCTGATGAGCTGCTGGATGAGAAGACAGGGTAGAAAGAGTCAGAAAAAATGGTGGAGGATAATACCCTCATGCATATGGAGGACAGTATGGAAGGAAAGGAATGGAAGATGTTTTGAAGACAAGATCAAGTCCATTCATGATGTGAAATGGAACTGTTTGGTGTCTCTTTTTTCTTGGTGTAAAGGAAATTGTATAGAGGAAGTAGATGAGATGATAGATTTCTAAGGTGCTTTGTAAAAAGCCTGAAAGTTTAACCTTACTACCTTGTAACTTTTTGGAGGTGGCCAGTATTTCTTAATGCTGAAGAATATAACAGTACTAATTCTCAAAAAAAGACCTTGGGAAAATCTTAAGAATGTTTGTTCATGATTTATTTACCGCAATTCTCCAATGAGATAACTCTATTATCGAAATTTGAGGCAACTCTATTGGTGACCTGGGTTGAAGAGAGACATGACATTTCAGGTTGAGGAACAAATTTTATTGAAGGTGTTACCAATGAAAGGGGTGATGAGATTCGGTAAGAAGGGTAACTTAGCCCTCGTTATATTGGTCTATATTTGAGGTTCTTGACAGTATGAGGCCAGTAGCATATAGGTTAGCCATGCTGCCCAGTAGTCTAGAATCCATTTAGTTTTCCATGCATCGATAAGAGGCACCACGAGGATGGGAGTACATTATCAAGTGGGACTTCATAGTGCTAGACAAGGATCTATAGTATGAGAAAGAGTCAGTTGATATGCTTTATCGGATATCCAAAAGTTGAGAACAGAGGAGATTAGATTGGTAAAGGTTTTTTGGAAGCATCGTCTGGTTGAGGAAGCTAACTGGGAAACCAAGAAGAACATGCGAGACAAGTACCCTCATTTGTTTGAGAATTTAGGTACTACTTTTTTTTACTTAGCCCATCTTTTACTTGCTTGATTGCTCAGGGATGAGCGACGAGTAAATTGGTATTTATTATAACAATATGTCCTGTTGTTACGAGTGTACTAAAAGAAATCAGGCAAAAAAAAAGTAGTCGGTTCGGGCCACTATAGCGGGATCTGGGTTGGGGTCCGATTGGGCCGTTATAGCGAGGTAAATTGTTGTAAATGTAGGGAAAACCTGCAAAATCGCTCATTATCACCCAAGAACGTTTTGGAGAAGAAAAAGAGCGACCTAAGGCAAATTTTTTTGAGATTGGTAATTGTTTCTATTTCTTTAAGTCAGGAAACCTAAGGCAAATTTCAATAGCTTTTCATTAAGAATCTTCATAAAGGTGAGCAAACTGATCCCCTACTTTTGTATCTCAATTTCTAGACCTTAGAAAATATAATTATGTCCCTAGGGGATGATTTGAATTCATTCTAAGGTGAGGAAAATCATGGTTTATGAGGATTTTAGGGTGTAAGAACTTGGGCTTATCTGAAGAATGTATTTTTTGGGATGATTTGAATTCATTCTAAGGTCAGGAAAATCCTGGTTTATGAGGATTTTAGGGTGTAACAACTTGGGCTTATCTTAAGAATGTTTTTTTTTTTTTTGAATAAGTAACATTAGTATTATAACTCAGCACTTAGGTAGTGCTAAACCCCTTTACAACAAATCAAAATATAGCAATATGTCAAAGGACTCCCAATCCTAGCATGATTCTAACACATCTAGGATATTTTCTGCATCTATTGGGGAGTTCCTTGTACACCAAAAACACAAAAGCAAAATACAATCTGTTTTGATTTTCTGTACTGTTCTACTCCTGTCTTCGAAACACCTAGCATTTCTCTCCTTCCAGATGGTCCACCATATACAAGATGGTATGGTTCTCCAGTAGCTCCTGTTTTTTGTTCCCTTCCCAGCTTCTTCCCAACTAGATAGAGTGTCAACAATCTTGCTAGGCATTGTCCATTGTATGCCTCTAAGATTAATGAAAATCTTCCATAGTTGGTCAGTGATTCTACAATGCAAAAACAAATGTCCCACTGTCTCAATTTCCTCACCACATAAACAACAGCGCGTGACTAAGATAATGTTCCTCTTTCTTAGGTTTTCATGTGTCAAGACAGCTTCTTTTGCTAGCAGCCATGAGAAACATGCCACCTTCAAAGGTGCTTTGGTTCTCCAGGTTTGTTTCCATGGCTATATGGAGTTCTGTGCCACTGTCGAGTTCAGAAGTTGTACCCTGAACTTACTTTGTATGCCCCTTTGTTTTGCCCATTCCACCATAGCCTGTCCACCCCATTCTTCAGACCTTGAAAAGCTTCAAGGATTTTGAAGAACTTAATCAGTCTAGGAATTTCTCAATCATTCAAGTTTCTTCTAAAATTTAATTCCCAGCCTTGGAGCTCCCACATGTCAGCTATTGTTCTGTCCTGATGGATAACTAAATCAAACAGATCAGGGAACTTCTCTGCAAGACTCCAATTACCTAACCACCTATCTTTCCAGAAGATGGTTTTATTACCATCACCTACGCTAATGGTAGTGTGGTTACATAAAATAGTCCACCAGTTTCTGATAGATCTCCAAACAGTGACACCATAAGGATTCTTTGCTTCTTCAGTCATCCACCCATCCAATTCTCCATACTTTGCTGTAATCACCTTTTTCCATAGAGAGTGTGTCTTATGGGCATATCTCCATAACCACTTCATTTTCAAAGCTTTACTTTGGTTCTTGAGATTTTTGATACCAAGGCCCCCCTATCTTAAGTATGTTTGTTCTCAATTTATTTACCGCAATTCTCTAATGTAACCATGAAATTGATAGGTTTAGCTGAATTAAGGGGGGGAAAAACTCTAGTATGGTGGAAAATTCATGAGGTTGACCTAGGGTTTGAGATTTGGCTATGAACTGAAAATATTTAGGTCAATTGATATTGATTTTGTATTATACTATTATTTTAAATCAAGAACAAGCTAAAATTTACAAAAAGAGTCAAGGTACACGATCAGACTTCGACAACAATTGCTTGGCGCCTAGGTAAGTTAGATTTTCTTAATTGAGTAATTTAGACCTATTTCCAGTTGCATGATATTTTGTAGATTGACGGGAGGTTTCATGCCTAGGCCTCCGGGCACGGAGTCTGGATGGTTAAAGGTTGTTGTTTATAGATGTTAAGGCGGAAAAAGATAATGACTATGGGAGTGGTTCTCTAGTTCTTGATTGTTAACCTTTAGTTTTCTTCTTGAGATGGTTTGGTGGTAATTGTAAGGTTAAGTGTTATAAAATTGCTAGGTTATAGCCATTTCTGGGACTTGTGATAATCTAGAGAAACTAAGTAAACAGGAAGAGTATAAATTCATGGGACTAGCCATTTCTGGGACTTGTGGTAATCAAGGGAAACTAAATAAACAGGAAGAGTATAAATTCATGGGACTAGAGAGGTATTTCTCGGGGAACAAATGTGTACTCATAATGGGGTTCAGTGTTGGGCTATTGATATATAGGTGATGGTTGTGTGTTGTCCAATATATGTATGTATGCATACCTACTACGTCGTAGTATTACTTGTGCAATGCATGTAAAGGGATTAAAAGGCTAAATGTGAAATGACACCATGTTGATAATCTCATTCAATGAACCTGTTTATTTACTTGTGTTTCAAGTGTGATTGATTGGTGCATGTTGGCTTGGTTGGCTTGGATACCACGCCTAGTATGAATCATTTATGGCTGACTCAGATATCATGCCTAGTATTTACTAACACTGGTTGGTTCGGGTACCGCGCCAGTGAACTAACAGTAAGGGTGTGGGCTCCATAGGAGAACCGGATTCACATGTTGGTTCCATGAGTGAATCGGATTTACTTCTTCATAATGTGATTGTTGCATGTTGGTCCATGAGTGCCCAAGATTTGTGTTTAAATGTAGGGATGGTTCTAGAGACCAGGTTTGCATGTTAAACATTGTGGATGATGTTTTAGGGATCCTAAAGTGGTCCTGGTTACTTGGAAAATAAGTGAGACTTAGGTATGGGTTGCATGTGATCATGTGGGACATGTTTCACGTGAATGTTAGCTCAAGGAAACGATTGGGAGTCTGGGCTATGTTATACTTGTGATTATAATGGTATGTTATTTGTTTTATGAAATTGTGGTTACTAGGTCAGGCTGATGACCCAGGATCTGGTGCATAGTGTAAGTGTTGAAATTGGCTATGGTTATTCCGTGATTAGAATAAATCTGATATTGGGTTTTGAAGTCAAGAGGGACAAGTAGGTCTAGGATGCCCATTTCAGGTATTGGTGTGAAAGGGCCAGGGTGTTTGCACGAGAACTTGAGGGAGAGTAGTAGGTCGGTTAAAAAAGTTAGTGCCTAGTGGTGGTTTGTATTCGCTAATCTCTATGTGATAGAAGGATTAGGTTATGATTTGATATGAGGGTGGCATAACAGGTAGGCTTGGGAAGCCTTAGGGTGGTATAACAGGTAGGCTTGGAAAGCCTTAGGATGGTATATCAGGTAGGCTTGGGAAGGCTTAGGGTGGCATGACAGGTAGGCTTGGGAAGCCTTAGGGTGGTATAACAGGTAGGCTTGGGAAGCCTTAGGGTGGTATAACAAGTAAGCTTAGGAAGCCCTAGGGTGGTATAACATGTAGGCCTAGGAAGCCCTAGGGTGGTATAACATGTAGGCCTAGGGAGCCTTAGAATGGTAAGACAGTCGAATGTTTCATGGTAAAGTTAGCAGCGAAAGGAGGTACGAAATTGGGATAAAGGTGTATTAGTTTATGAGCATTATACCTACGATGGTAGAAGCAGGTGGATAGAGGCTTGGGGTTGTAACTATTATATTGCATGTTTCCTTCTAAATGTCTACTTTATATTATGTGGTAGGTCCGAGTCAACCGATGATGCCTAACAATACATGTTTGTATTGATACTGATTTTGTTATGTCACTTGGCATAGCGTGGCTGTAGGATTCAATGATGTTTTATAGGTGAAGGCGATAGTGATCTCCGACAGCTTCTACTCCTCGTTTCTTTTGGTGGGAGCTATGTCTTATTTCCTTTATACATTGTATGATATTAGTAGCTCTTGTACTTGTTTAGATTAGTTCCTTGGGGAGTGTTAGTGTGTTTCTTTTGCAAATAACATTGGTTTAAATCAAGTTAAGAGTTTTTCAACATATAAGTAGGGTGCTAGATTATTTTTTATTTATTTTCCGCATGGTCTAATTTAAATTGGGTGGAAGGGCTCTCCTATCTAGGTGTTAGAGTAGGTGTCCGCATGGCCTGGTGGGTTGGGTCGTGACACTTTGAATTAGAAATAACTAGATTGACATGCTACTCAATAAAAGCCACAAATTCAAAAGGATAATAGCTTAATGGTTAAATACTTATGGCGTTATGTTATTGTAGAATCCCTGGTGATGTGCTTATAAAATAAAATATATCAACCTAGATGGCTTGTTCATTCAGGTACCACTAATGAAAAGAGTAGATCAGGAAACACTAAATGAAGAAAGGGTATAACATCATTTTCTTGGAAGGAAAATCCATCTAATTTAATATATAATTGGGAAGCTAAGTCAAGAGACGAACAAAAAGTGGATAACCACACAGGTTCAAGGCATGAAACTGAAGGCAACTTGGGTGCCCATATGAACCTGCTCCGGATATGGGGGTTGAGCAGCAAAGAGCAATTAGATAATAAGGAGAGTGCAATATCTTCACATTGACAATAAGTCTCATAAGATCTGCTTTGGTCAACAACAAAGTTATTTGCCTTCATCGTTAAACATTTACCCGAAAGTACAAAAACATTGCATCCTCCTTCCGAATAAATTGCATATTGTTCTTCATGCAAATTGGTTGAAATCCGTTCCATTCTAAATGCCCCTAAATTATCTTCTTATATCATGCATCTCAGAACATTGGAGAGCTTGATTATTTTATTCAACAAAAACACATAAAAACATAATCGTTGAAAAACGAATCTACTAAGGGAAAATTCAATTCAATATATGCCCTCAAAAGAAACATCCTTAGTGTTTCAAATTTATGATTATGGTACTAGCTATAACAATTTGAACTTCGAAGGCAATTGATACAAACATACAGTGCTTCAACAAGCATAATTAAAAAGTGGCATCCTTTCTGCAAAAGTGATGTGTTTTGTTAGAGCACATATGTCTTTTACTTAAGGTTGTACCTATTCTTATGCTCGTTTTTATGTATTCTAATACCAAAGTACGAAGAAGAATACGGCCGCATGTCTGATGTACATCCGTAAATGAAGAAGTGTCAAGCAGTCAAGAGAACCTATGACAAAACTTGTGAATAACAGATAAACATACTGTCCATAGAGGCAATTCACGTTGTGAGTCTAGAAAGTCTAGAAAGCAATCAACGGTTATTTTAATGGCAATCCATGGGCCGCAAGTCAATCGACGGTCATGGATTGAGTCATAGATCACATTTTTTTATTTTTTTTTTGATGACAAGGGAAACCCGCAGCCGCTACCCTTTGGATGCGCACGCTCCTATGCAATAGCTCGCAAACTACATAGGAGAGGTAACCCGCACTAGGCAAGCCTGGTGCGATGAGCTCGACCCAGAAGGCAAACCCCTTGCTTTCGCTGGCAAGGGATTTCGAACTTGAGACCTCCAACATGGAAGTCCAAGCTCAAACCACTGGGCCACCCCGAAGGGTTGAGTCGTAGATCACATTGCAGAATAGTTTGTTATTTTTAGGATTAAAACTTTGTGGGTCATTATAAATAGACATATTAGGTTTTTTAAAAAAAAAAAAAGAGTCGACAGTTTATTTTAGTTTTAGGTTTAGTTGCACGTTTTCGGACAAGTTCCAAGGTTTTTCTCTTTCTAACTTCTTGAACAAAGAACACCATTATTCTTTTGAGCTTTAAATATTCAAAGTAAGTTTATGAATTCCTTTTACTTATTTTCTTTTTGTTTTACTTTCAGAATGAGTAGCTAAATCATCTACTCAGGTTGTGACTTCACTTTTACTCCTCTATATCTAAACACACACACACACTCATATACTCCTCCTTAAATCCCCATTATGCTCCCTCTATTTCTCTTCACTATCCCGCATGCACACACCCCCACCTCCAAATCTGCTCATGTTCTCAAGGATCTAGGTAAGATCTTGGTCTAATCTCTATGCTCAAGTATAAAACCAAGGTGCTAATCCTCTTGGTAATGATCTACAGCCATCCATGGCATCAAGACAAGGGTGAAACCCCACGAGTCTTCAAACCCAAGGGATGCCCAACCTAATCTCAAGTATAAAACCAAGGTGTTAATCATCTTGGTAATGATCTACAACCATCCATGGTGTCAAGAGAAGGGTGAAACCCCATGTGTCCTCACACCCAAAAGAAGGGTGAAACCCCATGTGTCCTCAAACCAAGGGATTCCTGACTATGAAAAGGTGAAAACCCTTTGTCTTCATGGATCTTGACAAATCTTGAGGGCAGATTAACAATGGTGTGGTGGGTAATAGTTGTGTCTGTCAAATCTAGGGATTTCACTTGTGGGTGTGTTGGGTGTGTTGAAGAAGACAACTTTTTATGGCTCATAGATCCCATCTACGGCCATAAAAGTCGTTCTCCTTGATGGACACTGTCATAAAAAATAGAAAATATGATGAATGTGGTGAGATCTTGAATCCGCGAAGGGATTTATGGCTATGGGGTAACTCACGGGTCATAGATCCCAACATAAACAACTGCAGCGAACTAATGTTAGGGTTCTTCTGCTCTACAAAGTCATTCATTGTCGTGATGTCGTTCACGATCCGTAAATCACTTCGCAAGAAATTTCAGAAGAATAATTGACATAAGACAATCTTGACTGACTTCCTCCTTAGTTGAAGATATGTTTGTACACTCAATTGTTGCACCACCCTAATCTTGAGAAAATCTGAGAAGATTGCAACTTTAATGTGTACCTTATGGTATACTTCTTTGTCATTGAATAAACTGCTCAAGTACTAAGGGGTCGTTTGATAGAGTGTATTAGAAAAAAACAATGCATGCTTTAGCTTTGTGTATCATTAGTACCTTGCTTGGTACACTTTTTGAGCCTATGTAGAACTAATGCTTGCATTAGTTATATGCTCTATTGTGTATTGAGGTGTGTATTACTAATACCATGGATTTTCATGTATCAGTAACAAAAAGGGTTTCAACACATGCATTAGATTGATTATGACACAACCCCTCATATCCCTCTCAAAACACTTCTCGTTTCCCAATGCTAAAGAGTGTGGAGGGATTTTTGTAAACAAAAACTTTGTTATAGAAGTTGCAATTTTTATTTTTAATACGCCAAATCAAACACCGCATAAAAAATAATCTCAATATTACTAATGCATGCATTACTAATACACTCTATTAGCATTATTCTTATATACCCTACCAAACGACCCCTAACAGTGAATGTCATAGGTAATGGCTCCAAAATATATTGCTAATGGAGGCTGGCAACCAATGTCCAAAAAAGAAACAAGGGCAACTCTGCGAAACAAATCAAGGATGCAAAGATGAATATGAAAAGACAGAATGCAGAATGGAAATGCAACAAAACTAAGGATAAGCGATCACAATATCTTTTCCTCATACTATGAAGGGAAGGATTTGCATGTTGCTCATTAACACAGTAGAGTGCACAAAACATATGATAACAAACAAGCTCGCAGAGACTTTGAGCTTGTTCACTATTGGTGCACTCGCTCAACTTCACTGCATCACTGCTATTCTCGAGGGCATGACATCAAACAGGAAAAATGGCAATAGCAGCCCTAGAGGACATAGATGTCCCGATGAAATTGACAGGACTCCATTGCAGTTGATCAAGTATAGCTGCCAAAATGCCAATGCACGCTATTAGTGCTAAGCACATAAAGCAACATACTACACGCCGAATACAGACTAATGCGCTTAAAGCGACATAGGAAGTTGTCACCCCTCTTATTACTTCTTTTGATGCATTGGGAAAATGCAATGTTATTAGCTAGGGTGGAAGAGTAGTAGTAGTAGTAGTAGTAGTAGTAGTAGAGTAAATGACAAGCCTTTTAGTCAATCGCGAGGCTTGCCAATATCAAAATTAGGTGTTAGTCTCAATCGAGCCACCTCCTAATTTTTCTTATCGATGGTTCTTTCCAAGGAGTTTACTTTAATGTTGAACTAAGACAACTGTTTTTGTTTAAATTAAGTATAGAGGCAACTTTGCCCGATGATAGATTGTTTGGTACTTTCTTAAGGGGATAAGTTCTACTTAATTCAAGTAAAATAGAGAAAAACAGAGAGAGTTTGACTTATATGGTGATAGTTTATTTGCCCAAGGCATGAAACTCATTTTGTTTGAAAAATGGACCCCTCATAAAAATAATTGTATGAGCTTCAATTACATAGATTGACATTGGTATCTCTTTTTGTGACATTGAAAAAAATGTTATATGCTTAGAGTACAAGTTTGGAACAAAAGTTACTAGCCTATGTGATCCTTCCAAATTATGTTAATATCCTAGTCTCCCGTTTTGAGCTTTTAAACCTTTTTATTGGCTAGTTGTAACTGAAAAACCGTATCTCTTGTTTGAAAATAATCCTGCGTAGAAAACATGTATCTACTTAACACTGAAAGTGAAAGATGAGGCGTAAAAAGCCTAAGTTTGGGGTGAAGGGTGAAAAGAAAAGCTATAATTGAGGCTTCAAGCCTAAGTTGGAGGTTGGGAAGCAGTTATGATTAGACATGACCTGGTGCGGAAGAAAAAAAAAAAAGAAAATCACTTGTCACTTGCTTGAGGACAAGCAAAGGCTTTAAGTTGTGGGTGTTGATCTACCTTGAAATTAAAGCACATCTTATGTCTTTTACTTAAAGTATTACTTGTTGTTATGCTCATTTTTACGTACTTTAATGTTCAAATGTTGTATTGTAGATTTTTGTAGACAAAATGGCCAGAAGGAGGAAAAGATAGTAAACAGTCAGGAATTGGGTGGTTGACAGTTCTATATACAATTGCAGACTAAAACACGGACCATAAAGCAGATTAAGATGCAAAAGAGACCGTGCAAAGCTGGCCAAAGTACGAAGAAGAATATCGATGAACTCATAGATGACCATACGGTCCATAAAGGCAATTCAGGACGCAAGTCTAGATACACCCTAGAAGGCAATCGATGGTTAGCTTAAAGACAATCTACGAGCCGCAAGTCAATCAACAGTCGTGGATTGGGTCGCAGCTCATGTCGGCAGAACAGATTCTTATTTTTAGGATTCCAACTTTGTGGGTAACTATAAATAGACATTTTAGGTTTCTTTTGAAAAGAGTTGACAATTTAGTTTAGTTTTTGTCGCACGTTTTTGGACAAGTTCCAAGGTTTTTCTCTTTCTAGTTTCTTGAACGAAGAACATCATTATTCTTTCAAGCTTTAATATTCGAAGTAAGTCTATAAATTCTCTTTACTTATACTCTTGTTGTTTTACTTTCAGTATGAGTAGCCAAACTATCTACTGAGGTTGTGAAATCCACTACGGTTGTAAAATTAATAAGATTTTTGTGTGTTTTATGATATTACGGTTGTAAGATATCAAACTTTTTCTCATTCTTAATTAATTGGTTGGTGGTTGCAAACATTAACATACACCATAATATCTTAGTTTTGCTTGGGAAAGCCGATCAGGATTTGTTAGAAGAAGTTCTACATTTTAACTTGAGGTGCTAACCCTCATTTGACAAATTCCCATTAGGGATAATAGGATTTACTTGGCTTAATTGATCGCATTTACTTAAATAATTCAAATAGTTGTGGGAATATCATATGGAGATAAATTGTTTAACTCTTGGGAGAAATTGAGAGATGGTGTAGGGACTAAGTGCATATGGGTAAAAAAACTCACTCCTATACAATAGCTCGCAAACCACACATGAGAGATAACCCGCATAAGGCAAGTCTGGTGCGACGAGCTCGACCTAGAAGGCAAACCACACAGGAGAGGGAACCCGCACAAGCCAAGTCGGGTGCGACGAGCTCAACCCAGAAGGCAAACCCCTTGCTTTCGCTGGCAAAAGGGTTTCGAACTTGAGACCTCCAACATGGAAATCCCAAGCCCAAACCACTGGGCCACCCCAAAGGGTGGGATTGAGAGCATATCTAGAACCTGAATATCTAAAATTGCATGAAAATCGACAAACAAAGTTTCTCATTGTGGGGACACAACCTTAGCATCTTCATATCATAAGTTTACAATCTTATTACTTACTGCATTTTTAACTTTAGTTATACAAAATCTCGTAAACTTTACGGAATAGAAATCGACTTTTAATCTTGTATTCGTCCGAATAGTAATAAGTTTTCTCCCTATACCTTAAGGGGTCGTTTGGTGTGAGGGATAATACCATATAGTCTCGGGATTAAATTATAGTACCACTTATTTTGTTGTTTGGTTGGCAAGTTCGGGATAACTTATCCCGGGATTAATAATTAGTACCGGGATAAGTTATCCCTCTCTTTGGGTGGTATAGTAATCCCGGGATAACTTATCCCGGGATAAAATAGGTAAATGACAAAAATGTCTCTTTCAACCCTTTTGTTATATCAATTTTTACATTAATGAAGGGCATTTTTGTAAACAAATAAATTGTTCTTAAAATTTATTATTTTGAATACAACAAACCAAACACTCAATAAAAAATAATCTCAACACAACTTATCCCATCATAACTAATCCCAACATAACTTATCCCATCATAACTCATTTTCAAACCAAACGACCCCTAAAGGATTCAACCCTAGGTTACTATATTTGCATACAACCGTGTTACATCATCTGAAGGTTTATCTTGTGCATATCAAAAAACATCCCACATTAATACTGCACAATGGTATGCTCTTTATTGTTACAAGTATACTAGCATACCATAGATCAGATTTTCTTGTAAACTAGATACAGTAAACTTGAAAATCAATTAGTGGGCCACAATCCTATGAAAGCGTGCTAGAATAGAACGTAAGATGCAGCCCAAGATTTTGGGTGAATAGCTTAGTGAAAAGTAACTAATTTCAAATTCAAAGCCCCTTGAAATCTGTGGACCAAGCAGTTTCAACAGTCAAATATTTTCCAGAGAGAGATATAGTACAGCAAAGAGGTTGCATGATTTCTCCACTTTAAGTTGGCAGCATACAATTTGCTTTTAGTATAAATCAAAGTAGAAAAGAATTTAAGGACAGAAGAGCAAGATCAACTACCTGATGTCCCTGATCATCCATGGGTATGCATTCGACAGCTATAAGCTTATCAATATCATCAGCAGTAACTACATATTCAGGATTTGTGGCACCTGAAGATTATGAAAGATGATAGTCGAGTAGGTGTTGAAGCTAAACAAGGGTGGTGTTTAAGGCAATCTCTTTATTGATGTACAATAAGACGCATAAAATAAATAATAAAAACGAGGCATGAGAACCTCGGCATAAAGTTTTAGACTTACCCTCAATGTACTGCCTTGTACCATCAGGATAATGACGGACCCACTGACATTTGGAACCGAAAGATCGGAAAAATATACTTTAGATATCAGTGGGTAAAGTTCCTTTTAGGAATTAAATTGCATACTGAATAGCATTTAGACTCGCTACCTGGAACATGCAAAGAGAAGTTCCACGTACAGGAAACCCACAACCCAAAAGTTTACATCCTGGTTTAGCTTCTCCGATTATTTGAAATACTTCTATTCCAGGACTTTCCCCTGTGATAGGATTTATCATTAGGATCCCTACAAGTTTATGTACCAACTTTAAAGACAGATAACTATATTACCTTCCGAACTAAAAGAACCACCAATCTCATTTCCCACTGTAGGAGGATTATGACGGTTTTCATTGTTGCTCTCTTCAAATCTCTCATTCACCCCATTTCTATCAAACAAGTTATCTTTAGTGGGACCTGGAACATCCCTGCAGTGTCAAACTGTCAGAGCAAGAAAAAATTGTGAACTGCAGTAATAGAAAATACTCTCAAGTCACAAACTCATCAACCATCGCTTAGCCATTGGTCAACTAAAGTTCATCCCAGCTTGTGACTTCAACCATGGTCTTAAAGAGGGGGGTTATATGGGTACTATTTAATACGTAGGGCTGAGGGAACTGGTACATGGATACCTCTAGATTCACATGCCGGTTTCTTTGGGCCAACTAGTTATTGAGAAATGCAGTAGAGAGTTATCACTTGCAAGAACAGGGTGTATATGAAAGTTCAATTAGCAATGTAAGAGCAGACCCTTCTTTTCCTTCTTATAATGTTAATGAGTGCAAGCCCTAATATGGTGTCCATATGGAGATTGCTAGGAAGGGAAAGCATTCTTTCGAGAATTATCTGCCTCCTCAAAGATGATAGCAGAAAAATAGAATTTAGGAAACATCAATGTTAGATGTGCAGGCCATCAGGGTTTACAAAGAATGCTCATGATATAAAAATGGACCAAGTGTCTTAATTCTTTCCATTGCTTTATTTCCTTGATCTAAAACTGGGGGGCATACTATTGTTTTGCAGCATGGAGCAGTTGGCTTTTCATGTGATGACCAGTACCAGACTACCAGTTATCCATTAAAAATGAGTTACAATTTCTAGCAAAATGGCCTGGAACTGGAAAGTGATCATCCTGATAAACCAATTTTTTTTTTATCCTATTAGTTATTTATTTATTTCCTTCCAGGTTGTTCTTGTGGGAGATAATATGAGGATGAGAAGGACAACCAACAAAAATAGCTGTTTAATTTGCTCATTTGCGGAAAAAACTTTTAGCACGTCATGCACCAATGGACGGAAAAAAGGCTGCTGAACCCTACTTGTTTTGCTAAGAGAGGTGTTAATTGAATATGCATAAAACAATAAGTTATTGTTAAGATGGTTTTTGGTAGGCAAGATGGCTAGAAGTTTTGGATATTCAGTTTAATGCCTGTTATCAGCATGTGTCTTGAAGGTACATGAGTACAAAAGGACCTAAGGAGATATATATGATTCATAGTTTAATCCACTTTATGGAAGAACCCCTGTTATGGTCTTAAAGATGTTACTCTTGAATGACAGATCTTTGATACTGTACATCTATTTTGCATTAGGAGGACCATGTTTACAAATGTAAAAACAGATGCCCTTGTCCTTGTAAATGAATGTAGACCGTGATTGCCTAAGAAAGAGGATGTATGTGGTTTCATTCATAGTCAAATCCTTGTTCATCTATTAGTTTTCGCGTCTTATATTTGGCGCAGAGTAGAACAGTTTGGTACCTCAGAAGGCTCATAAAACTTGAGTTCATGAATTCAAATCCTCTCCAACAACATGTTCTATTTCGATTAGCACGTGAATCTTATAGTACAGACCAAGACGAAAACTGAAGTCTCTCGGAAGGAGACAAATTTAGACTTCAAGTAAATGAAGACCCATCGTTCCAGATTCAAAGATATGTCATTGTTCCACTCGCATTGATTAGTTTTTATCCCAGTGAGATATCCAAAATATTATACTCTCTCCGTCCCATTTCTGTGAAGGTATTAGAGTGGGCACAGTGAAAAGAGTTTTTATGCTACCGATGTGGCTTTAATCCCTAATAAGGCTGGTGCAGTAGAGTTAGGGATTTCAATCCCGTCAGTCTCATAGGCTTATGTTGCTCGGACTCTTCAGATATGCCCCCTGGTGTGTGTCGGATCTTCCAAATGTAGTGCATTTTTGGAGGATCCGACACGGGTGAAGCAACATTTTTGGAGTGTTCTAGCAACATATAAGGCATAGGCGGTGTGTACAAAGATTATTTCCAAGGTGCTGATAGAGAGACTTAAGGTAATACACAAGCTGCTAGACACCCAACAAACTGCCCCATACATCCATTAAAGGTTGACGGGCTTCAATGGGAAATTAAAAAAATGCTTATCGTGGAAGAAGAGTACAAGAATGAGTCCAAGAATTATGGCAAAAATTCAGCAAAGTGCTACATGTATTTCATGGTCCAAGTCCAAGAAGAGGAAGATTGGGGCCACATGGGGCCCAAGTTGAGGGGCCCACATGGAAGGACCCAAGAGGAGCCCAAAAAGGGATGCATGACATGTGAGAATCAAGTCCAACAAGAGCTAAATCATAAGCCCAAAAATGGGCTGAAAACATGCCAACAATTGGCGTGTAATTTTGGCTGTAAATTTGCCACATCTTCTCTTATTCTTGTTACGTAATTTTTGACATTAATTTCTATTTGTTTTCCTAGTTTAAATGTTTCCAATTTGATTTTAATATTTATTATTTTCATAGAAGTAGGTTTTGAAACTCATGCTATTTGGGAAAGATTTCCCCTATATATAGGGGTAGATTTTGATATTTTTAATTACAAAATATTTTAATATTATTAGAGAGGTTTCTCTTCTATACACTTCGTGTGTGGTGACTATGAATTTATCTTGCAACCTTATCAGAAACATTCTTTAGGAGGTAAGATTAATTTTTAACTTGATATATTTGGTTTTGCAACCTTATACGAAACATTCTTTAGGAGGTAAGATTAATTTTTAACTTAATATATTTGGTTTCTAGTAAAGTAAATTAAAGAAGGTCATTAGTGTCTCTAATTTCTTTGAAATAGGGGTCTAGATCACCTTTTGATCTAAGTTCTTGAATTTACTCTTTTAGTATTACCATTAGTATAATCCGCAAATTTTGAATACTAAGATCAATTAGATTCTTAGCACTTAATCTTGAATGTTGGGGGTTTAACTCTGAAATTTCACATATCTTTAAATTCCGTCTTTAATCTTTGTATTTTCACTTCCACATTATTTTTTTGTTTCTTTCAAGTAACCTGATTCATATCGAGTGATATCAGCGTGACTCTATCAAAGTTTTGTTCTTGCTAATCTTCCGACGTTCTTGACCAAAAAAAATAATTATTGTAGTAGCTTAAGAGGTAAGCTACATAACAAAAACAAAATACAAAAAAAGGGAAAAATTCAATTTCTCGAGAATTAAGGTATTTTCAAGAAACTCCGGATTTGCGTTGATTCTTTGTTTCATACATCAAGTAGGAAAACCAAGAAGATGGAGAAATACGGAAAATTTTCTTGTTACACAAATTGGTTTCTTTTCTCAACTCATCAAACTCAAGTCCTCAGGGTGTCAAAAAGTTCTTTTTTCTTTCTACATCTTACTTCTAAAGGGTTGTTACTAGTAGGATCTATATATAAATTCTAAAAAATCCAGCCAAAGATAGTAATTTGAGTGGAAAAAGACAAGAGAGAATGAGATCAATAGAGAAAAAAAAGAAGCCAAGTTGAGAGATCTTTGTTTTCTGTGATTTTTTTTTAGATGTCTCAAATAGGTAGTGGTGATGAACAGAGGACTCATAGGGAGGTTGAATTAAGAGACCAAAGTGATACCAACTTAGCTAAAGTGATCAGTGTGATGACCACATATTGGAGGATATGAATGTCACCGTAGCTGATATAAGGAGGGAATATATTTTTCATACAAGGCGTGGGGTGGGATAAAGGGTAAAATTTGCTCTATGATTACTGATAATGAAAGTGGTGCAAATGTGGTGAGATCATACGTGATAGAGAAGTTAGAACTAACATGCATCAAACACATCACTTATAATCATAGTGGTTGAATGGATTGGTGAGCTTAAGGTGACTAAGCAATGCATGGTTTCTTTCACCGTTGGGAGGTATTCCGATAATATTTTGTGATATAATTCCAATGCAAGATTGTCATATCATGCAGGCATCCATGGTAATTTAATAAGAATGCAATTGATGATAGGAGAAAGAATAGACTTTCTGTTGAGTCAAATAGAAGAAATTATATACTTACAGCTTTAACTCCATCCCAAGTTTATGAAGATCTGAAATGTGTGAAGGAAACAATGAAAAATTTTGAAAGAGAAGAATGAGGGGAGTAAGGGGTGCATGTTGACATCCCAAAAGAGGAAAAAGGAGAGGTTGTATAGTGTGGAGAGAATGGGATGTAAAGTGACAATGTGAGATCGAGGGAAAAAAAGGAGATGACAAGGAGAATAAAACGGAGAGGGATGATCGTGAAGTAGAGAGACAAAAACAAGAGAGTTTGAGTGAGGTTTCTTTTTATTCTAACACTAACATTCCTACGTCTTCTAGTTGTTCTCACTCTCTTGTAGGTACTCATGGGAAAATTTACATTGAAAACCCATCATTGGATGAACTTAATCCTAAGGTAGTCAAAACAAAATGTTCCATGTGCATGTTGATGAGAAGGATAAAGGTAAAGAGAATTATTTTGGGCCTGTCCAAGATAGGACTTGTTACAGGAAGTTCAACAAGATAGTTGTGGATCTAACACCAATGAGCAAGGAAAAATGAGGTGATGTTGTTCCTTTGCTACATAAGATCAAGTACGCTATGTATAATTGGTTTATTCATATTCTTGGTAGTTCTACAACACCTAAAGTTTTCCTGTAGTTAATGAACTACAATCCTTATGTTGGTGACTTCATTAATTTTGAGGATGAAGAAATTTTGCCATATTAAGTCGTTACATCCTAGCAGTGGGATTGGCAAGCATTCTATGACTTTAGCCCATACATAGCAAAAAAAGGATTTCCACAGATATAGGGACATGGAAAGCAACAGGAAACAACCATGAAAAGTTCGTCAATTTTGCAGCCTGACCTATCAGTATTAGATGAGATTTCCAAATGACTTGCTTGCTGATGCATCTCACGATTGAACAGCAAGCTTTCAGCTGGCAAATGTTTACTGGCTTGCACATCTCCTGATCCAGTTGCAACTGCTTCATTATGTTGTCCATCAATGTACTGTTTAAAGGCTGGATATTCATTCATACCCTGAGAGAAGAAAACAAGACAATTCTTTTACCAAGAAGAAAGAAAAAAATGACTGCTTATTGTTGGAATAAGAAGCAAATCCAAGCATCTAAAAGATGAAACAGATTGTAAACAATACCATAGAACCACTTGGAAGTTGATTGTTTATGGAACTAGAATGAGGTGACTCCATATCAAAAGATCCACCTCTAGCATGATTAGTCACCATGGAATTTAATTGTGCAATTTTTGCCTGTTAACCAACATTGACTCATTGTCATTGTACTTAAAAATAGAATCTCCAACATGTAAGTTTTAAACTTCATAGCAGAAAAACAAAGTTAATAACCAAAGCAAGCCTTTCAGGTAAGTACTACAGCAGTAAGGCATCCTTTTTTTTATGACTGTGGCGTCCGGGCCAGCTTTCGCACCTCGACTAATTTCACGGGATACCTACCACCTCCCACCATCAGCAGGTACCAGGTAATTTTGTACACCAAGGCTAGGACCGTGGGAAGAATCACTTAGTGTTTTTTGTCTCTACTAGGAATTGAACCTGAGACCTCATGGTTCTCAACCACTTCATTGACCCATACCCTCGGGTGCAGCACTAAGGCATCCTACCAAAAAATTTAACCGAATAAAGCTTCCCATCTACAAGAGCAGCTTTTAAAAGTGCTAGACCCAAAAATTTATGGTATTTATCAGAAGGTGGTCTTAGATTTCAAAAGTTCAGTGTGGCTTTCCGTGTGTGGCCTCCCCCAATTGAAAAAGGTATTTATCAGAAGGTTTGTGTTGAAGAACTAGTTAAACTTATAAGAAATCTCATATGGAAACATGTCTCTCTCTTATAGGGAAAGGATAACACACCAATACAGCAAACCATCTGTCATAGATAGCTAACGGGAAGTAACACAAAGATCAGTCATTTTACCGGGAAGGAATACATCAATATACCAAACCATCTGTCATAGATGGCAAATGGAAGGTAAACACAAAAATCACTCACTTTATCAGGAAATGACATCATGGCAATGCAACAAACCATCTGTCATACACTGCTGCTTAGTGCATTCTGCTTTGGCAAAAGAAGAATGTTGTGGATCACCTTTAGTTAGCAATTTTTAAGACTGACTGAGTACCATTAGTTGGTATACTGGTGTTCTCTGCATGGGAACCTACATTAGCCTATATCAATATAGGCACAGGTTTTGCAGACGAACAGATTATAGGCTAGGACATTCTTCTCACTGCTTCAGTTGAATGGTGAGCTCTGCATGCATCCTATGGAAACTCCTGTTATTAGTTATCACTTATTATTTATTCATTTATTATTTATTTATATTGAGGATTAGCCAGTGAGCTAGTGTCATGTGCAATCCGACAGTTCTTCATACTTGGAGGCTTCATAGACATGTTTTAGCATCGGGTTTTGTAGAGAGAAAGATGAAGCAGGAAAACCATATCTGGAGGTTGTTAGAATAGGAATAGGTATATACAATCGTACTAGGAATAGGAATAGGAATAGGAATAGGAATATGAATAGGAAATAGTATCCTACTTGTTAAAGGATTGTATTGTAGTGTCTATAAATAGGGTCTTTGTATAATAATGTAGACACAACAATTCAATAATACTCTTCTCATATATTTCTCACATTGTATCAAAGCCTCAACGGACTTGGTAAGAGAATCAAACATCTTCCACTGTCGGTAGGTGGCTATTACCCATATATTGCCGCCTGTTTGGCCAACGATTATGTTAGCAAAAGTTGGATCACCGTGTATCTTTCGTGACTATTTTCTCATATCTAATTTGTGTAGCACTATGTCATCATTCCGGTGACTACTTTCGTATATCTAACTTATGTAGCACTGTGACATCTTCTAGTGACTACTTTTTCATATCTAATTTGTGTAGCACCGTACCATCTTTTCGGTGACTACTTTTTCATATTTAATTTGTGTAGCACCGTGTCATCTTTCTAGTGACTACTTTATTTCATATCTAATTTATGTAGCACCATGCATCATTCCGGTGACTACTTTCTCATATCTGATTTGAGTAGCACCGCATCTTTCCGGTGACTACTTTTTCATGTCTGACTTGCGTAGCACTGTTCTTTTTGGTGACTACTTTCTTATTTGTGTAGGGTTGTGCAATTATTCTGACCCTACCTATATAATTTTTATTTATCAGTAGGGTCGTGTCACCATTCCGACCCTACCCATATAATTTTATTTCACAGATTGTGACCACTTTCAACCTTCAAATCTAATACTCCAACGCATGAGCATTTTCCAGCCAGTTTTTCAGTGACTTTCCTATTTAATATCGACTCATCTATTGATTCCAAAGACGATCCATATACTTCATACCAGATTTCGGGCACTTTCGGATGACCGTTGCATTGTGAAGAACTCTATATGGAGCAACCACCTAGTTTTGTTGCTCAGGCGAGTTTCTTTTCTTTTTTTTTGAGAAAAGGGTAACTTTATATTCACGCCAAACAATTCATCATCCAAAAAAATGATGAATTGGAAACTTACATCACCCAGGAGGGTATTTTTACAAATTTCCTATAAAATCAACTAAATTTTCTATCTCCCCTACCAGTTTCTGTTCACACCAAAAATACAAAAGGCTTATACAATTCATTCTAATCTTCTGTAAGTTTCTGTTGTGACCATCAAAACACCTTCTTTCTTTCCATAAGGTCCACCATATACTTGTTGGGATAGTTCTCCACCGGTTCTCTTTTCTTCCTCTGTTCCCAATACCTTCCCAGCTGCTTAGAAGTTCCATTGTTGTCTTAGGCATCACCCAATTAACTCCTAGCAGACACAAAAACATGTTCCATAAACTCATAGCTCATCGGCAAGCTTCAATATTTAGGCATCACCCAATTAACTCCTAGCAGACACAAAAACTTGTTCCATAAACTCATAGCTCATCGGCAAGCTTCAATATTTAGGCATCACCCAATTAACTCCTAGCAGACACAAAAACATGTTCCATAAACTCATAGCTCATCGGCAAGCTTCAATATATATCCTTCAGTCGCCCAGATATTGCATTTACTGTAAAAAAGCTTGCTCAGTTTATGCATTGTCCTAACCAAGATCACTGGAAGGTGGTTAAACGCTTGCTCAGGTACCTCTATAATACTTCCTCCTTGTAGTATTCGAGTGCCTAAAGAGCAAAATTCAAGGTTGGTTGCTTATTTTGACTCTGACTGGGCAGGAGACCCTATTGATCACACCTCCACTACTGGTTACGTGGTTTATCTTGGCAGCACTCCTATTTCTTGGTCCTCCAAGAAGTAGCGGTCAGTTTCACATTCTTCTACAGAGGCTGAATATCGTGTTGTAGCATTTACTGCTACAGAAATTAATTGGCTAGTCAATCTCTGTCAAGAACTTCAGTTTCCTCTCACTAAAATTCCCAAAATCATGTGTGACAATGTTAGTGCAACCTACATTTGCCAGAACCCCGTGTTCCACAGCAAAATGAAACATATTGCGATTGATTCCACTTTGTTCAGGAACAAGTGCAGAACAACACTCTTGAAGTTAAGCATTTACACTCTGCTGAGCAGGTTGCAGACATACTCACCAAGCCACTTCCGCGTGCTTCCTTCGAACAAGTTTTCAACAAGTTGGGTGTTGTCAATGTCACCACCAACTTGCAGGGGCATAACAGCGGAACAGACCTACTGTAACTACTTTTTGTTATTTGTTTCCTAGATTTTAGGGGTCTTTTACTTCTTTTCTAATCGTAGGACTCTGTTCAGATACAGAGAACAATTGAGACTTATAGGGATTGTAGTTAGGGTATCATCTTTTATATACCCTATCATGTATCACAGAATAAACGACGATCATTCAATTAGCTATTCCCTTTTAATGTGTTGAGTTCCCAGTAACAAGATTTCACTGTAAACACTCCCTTGTTGTGTAGTTTCCATCTAAGTTTGTCAGGCCTCGTGGATGAAGTAGGGTTTGAGTTAGGTACGTCCAGCAGATTGGCCACTTCTCCAATTTCCCAATCACTTAGTGCTCTTCTAAATACTACTAGGTCCCATCCTTGTTGGCTCCAAACATGGGATACTCTGGCATTCCATGTCAATTACATAAGTCACTCTATGGTTTGAAATAGTCTTTTCCAACTTGGTTTGGGAAGTTCAATACTGTAATTTTATCACTTTGTGTTTGTCGGCATTATGCATCAAATTCAGTATTTCATGAGAAGACTTAGCAAATTGAGATTGACGGTCAATTTTGTGAAGTCGAGTTATCAACTTGCAGATATCTCACCAAGCCCCTCATCGGTCCTTGTATTAATTACATTTATAATAAGTTAGGTATATATGATTTGTATGCACTAGCTTGAGGGGGAGTGTAAGAATAGGAATAGATGTATACAATCCTACTTAGAATAGGAACACGAATAGGAATAGTCATAGCAATAGGAATAGTAAACAGTATCCTACTTGTTAAAGGATTGTATTGTAATGTCTATAAATAGGGTATTTGTGTAATAATGTAGACGTAACAATTCAATAATATTATCCTATATTTCTCACAGAGGCAATTTTAAGGACACGTAATATTATGTGGCAGCCAAATGGTTAAGCAAAAGATTTTGCGGCTGCGCGTTATAGTTTCCGAGGAGAAATTTCAACAGGCAAAATCAGCTTTGTGCAGATTGCAATAACTTGCCGCAAAAAAATCTGAAGAGTTATTTCTGCAAACTTTTGCTAGTTTTGTATTGGATTATAAATAGGTTCTTTCTTGTATTTTTTAGATATCTTTTTTTTTTTTTTGATTAAGAAATGAATTGTATTTTTTAGATATCTTTGAATTAGAAAATTCTGGAAAGAGAATTTTGGTTACTTGGGATGTAAGCTACAGCGATTCCGGAGGACTGCACCAAGCTTGTTTGTCATTCCAATTCAACTACTATCAAATATTCTTACCCAATATGAGTTCTATCTTAATTTTCTTTTTTTGTGCTTTATCATGAGTAGCTCGACTCATATCTAGGAGTGATCCAAATCTATGTTGTTTGATTAATGGGTGTTCAATTATTAGCTTTATTTTGATTAAGTCTATTATTTTCTAATTGAATCCATGCTTATTGTACAAATTGTGTGAAAGTATACACTTGATCACTCCCTACTCACTTGATCTCACTCGAGGAAGTAGGTTTAAGTTAGGGTTTAATTCATTCAACAGATTGATCTAGTTACCCTGGGAATTGGTGTGCCGTATCAATAGAGAATGCTAGGAATAGTCAATCTCATCTCATATTTTCACAAGGTTCATTCATAAATGCTTTCTCGTTAACTAGGAATGACCCCATTAATGTAGGGATGTATTAGTGGGTCATTACAGTTGGACCATAATAATTTTATTTTTTTTATGACAAGGAATACCCGCAGCCGCTACCCTTTGGGTGCGTAAAGGGTAAAAACACCGCTCATATGCAATAGCTCACAAACCACACAAAAGAGGTAACACGAACTAGGCAAGCCCAGTGCGACGAGCTCGACCCAGAAGGCAAACTCCTCACTTTCACTGGCAAGGGGTTTCGAACTTAAGACTTCCAATATGGAAGTCCTAAGCCCAAACCACTAGGACACCCCTAAGGGTAGTTGGACCATAATAATTACCAAAAACAAGTAGGCTAATTAGGCAAAAACCCATTAATTAGGCACGTAGAGGTGACGGACAATCTAGGTTTTCCATATTTGAAGTAAATTACTCAAGTACTTCATTTAATATTCTCTAGTTTAATCATTAGTTTCCTTTTTCTTTTTTTTTCGTTTTGAAATTAGTACATTTTAATCCCCAGCATTAAGGGGTCGTTTGGTGTGAGGGATAAGAATAAATAGTCTTGGGATAAAAAATAGTCATGGGATAAAATTTTATTGTCTTGTTTGGTTGACATGTTTGGGATAACTTATCCCACCATTTATATCTCATAGTAATGGGATAAGTTATTCCATATACATGGTGGGATAAGTTATCCCAGAATAACTAATCCCAAGATAATTAATCTAGGGATAACTTGTTCCCAACCAAACGACCCCTAAGGGTATGTTGGTCACCTCCAAAAAGCTTCACAAAGAGGTACGGCCTCTAGATTTACAAAGCACCTATAAAATCTATAAGATCGACTACTTCCTCTATATAATTCTCTTTACAACAAAAATATAGAGAAACTATACAATTCCATTTCAAATCATGAATGGACTTAATTTTATCTACAAAGCATCTCTTATTCACTTGATCTCACTTGAGGTAATTAAATCCTTCTTAAACCAAGATATTTGGCATTGTATAAGACTCTAGTATATAGACTTTGACTTATCTACCTCATACTTACTCAATGTGGCTTATGACTTGGACATTCTCCAGGTATTGTGACAACGCTTTGTTCTTTTATAGAGCTTGGTTGGGCTTTATCACAATTGGTTGTCATTGTGGGAGCAATTGGTGACTTAGACATAGTCTATTACTTTTGTTGCATACTTTGGACCAATGTTTATTTTGTGTTCATGTGTTTTAAGTACAATGGTTGAAGATTTAAATCCTTTTGGTCTTTTCGCAAAAGAAAATGTGATCCCTGTTAACTATGCAAATGTAATAGTCCCACCAGCTATTGGGGCCATAACTTTCTCCATGACACCATTGATGTTTCAATTGATTGCAAACAAAGGTCTGTTTTGGCAAGCTTGAGCACAAAGATCCTCAAGTTAATGTGGAAAAAGGTGACCCAAATTTGTACATTGTCCAAGCAAAACGCTATCTCAAATGATCCTATGCAGTTAAGGTTATTTCCATTTTCCCTTACGAGCAACATGGTTGAATGATCTACCTCCTAGGTCCATTCGAACTTGGGATGAGCTGCTTGAGAAGTCCTAATTCACACCCTTGCTCTAATAACAAGTGAGAAATGAGATAAAAAAAATACAGAATTGAAAGAATATGCAAATGATTCTTACTGCATTTAAATAGTTAATGTGCAAGTGCTAAAATAGAAAAAAAGACTTTCTAAGGACCTAACTACAAGAACGAATCAATCTAATTAATTCTGAAAATCCTAATCGATACACAGTATCATTTACAATATTCTTAACAAAATCCCAAATCATATTACCATGCATTCAGCATATCATTATATTGTTTCTTCCACAAGAAAGTTAGTACACAAAGGCTTTAAGCTTTGGTGACCTTTTCCCTCATTTGCATACGAAAATTTTAGGCCCATTAAATTATTTCACTTGATACATGCTCAATAGATGATCTTTTTATATTTGCAAAAGTCAAGCCATTGTCGCACCCAAGGATGTGGCCTAGTGGTGAATGAAGTGGTTGAGGGTCATGAGGTCTAAGGTTCAAATCCCAGCAAAGGGAAAAAAACACTAGGTGATTCTACTCATATGTTTGAGCCTAGGTGGACAGAGTTACTTGGTACATGTTGTTGGTGGGAGGTGGATGGTACCCCGTGGAACTAGTTGAGGTATGCAAAACCTAGCCCTGACACCACGATCATCAAAAAAAAGCCATCATGATAAAACTACCAAACGACGCATTAATGTCTCGCTAGAGGTGCATTTATCGCAATTAAGAGGTGCAATAAATGCATACACTTGAAATCAAATTTACACACATCAAAAGATTTTTGAATTGTATTTTTTTTATCATCTTAACTCAGTCAACCTTCTTTCCACAAAAAAAAGGTAGGTATAACAGTACCGAGTACACATGTTAAAATGCAGCATGCCAAATAAGATTGGCATCTCTAAACAAGGAGAAACATGGCCCAACAGGTAAAATTTATCCAAAGCTCAACCTAGCCTTTTTAAGCAGTTGTAGCTGATTGAGCTCCCATCCTCTTCTGAGCCTCTTCAACCAAACTGCACTGATCAAACCTTACAAAGTTTGAACTTGGTTTGCTTATCCCTGAGTGAGTGGAGATGGAAGAGACGCTTAGTGTCATAAGGAAGTTGGAAGTTCACATTTGTCTTTGGAATCGAAACAACATCCATGAAATCAACAGGGTAAGTCCTATCTGTCCTAACTTTCCCATCAATCATAACTTGCCATTGCATCAAGATAGGGATGACCTCATGGTATGTAAAAACATATTTCAACCTATTTATGAGGTTAATAATCAATGGAAATCATTCCCTTGACTTATGTGGACCAGAAGAAGGCTTGGGAGCAAAAGCACCTCCAAGCTTATCAAGCATCCAATACTTCGGCCCATTGACTCTTCAAATGTTTCTTCAACCCCTTGCCATTTAGGCTATGGACTCTTCAAAAATGTCAACGGTTGCGTGTCAAATTCTCCAAAATTAGTGTATATTTGGAGAACCGACACGGGTTGGACAATCAAAAGTGAAGAGTCCCTGCAACTTTGTATTTTTTTTTTGGAGAATCTGACATGGGCGCAGCATCGAAAGTAAAGAGTCCACGCAATTTTGCATTTAGGTATACAAAGCATTTTAACTCATCATATAAAACATTTAGGTTTGTGTTTGGTTGGTCAAAATGTTTTGAAAGTTTCTTTTCTTTTGAAAATGATAATTGGTATATGGGTTGTACATAAACCATATTCACAAGTGAACTCGAGAAGATAACCTAATCTACATCTAATTTGACTCTAAACATCAAAATAGAATCAATATCAAAAGACTAATAGACAATTCAACTTGATCTTTTGCACAAAATTCTCTGTAACCTCAAAGCATCTAAAATTTCTCTCCTTCCAGATTGTCCACCAGATACTACAAAGGACAATTCTTCATCTACTATTATCCTTTGCCAGAGATTCTGGTTCCACCCAACACTGTAAAGCTTCTGTGATCTTACCAGGTATAATTCGGGATATGCCTTTATGATTAATGAAAATTCTCCAAAGTTGTTCCATTACCTAGCAGTGTAGAAATAGATGGCTGTCTCTAGTTTAACTCCACATAAAAAGCATCTGGTGAGATCCCTCTTCTCATTAATTTGTCCTGGGTAAGGAACACTTCTTTTGCCAAAAGCCATTATCTCTTTCTTTTCTCATTCTGCACATGGTATCAGAGCCAAAGAGTAAGTCCCTCCTCTAAATTGTTCAATTCTTCCCTTCATTGAGCTCCTTTTATTTGTGTCCAAAAAAAACCGAAGTCCAAATTAGGGAAACATTATACAGGCAAAACCTAGGGTTTCAATTTGTTTCCAACTCCCCCTCCACTTCAGTCTACTCCAGACAACTTTGACCAAATCTCTCGCTTGTTAATTAAGTTATTTCTAGTCATGCAAGCCAATTACTTTGTATTTCCTTTCTAATGTATTTTCATAGATATCTCAACTCAGGAACTGAGTACATAAAATAGTTCCTCAAACCTGAACTCGTGATGCTGGTCATTCTTTGCATTTAAAGAATTCTGAATTTTGGAAAGCCTGCTTAAGTAAACATAGCACAATTTGCAAAAAAAAAACCAGTATAATGCTTTTTTTTCATTTATATTAATCTGATAACCTACTGAAGAAAACATCCCGCAATTTGTCCCCAAAAAAACCCAGTATAAAGCATGATTGAAAAGGTTGCTCCGTATATACAAAATCGTAATTAATAAGGTTGTAAATGATTTAGACAATGTCAAAACTTTACATGTGAAGTTCTGATCTTCATCTCCAGTTGATCGTGCAAGTGCTGCAATACATTAAGGAGAAAAAAGTTGAATCAGAAGTGATACTCTAGGAAGGAAGACTACGTTGCAATATTCGTTGATGCTATAAGATTAGATTCGAAGTGGAAGGAAGAGGAGAAATTTGGTTAATTCAGACTAACAATGATGGTCCTTTGTATGTTGACTCTAAAGGAAGAGACACAAAGGATTCATAAATTTCCTCAATGTCTAACTATGATGATCCTCTGAATATTGAAAATAGCATAATGACTGCAAGGATAAAGGTTTCCTCAATTGGTTGGGACTAAGAAAAGTTATTGATTCATCCATTTGTAGATTTTGCAACAACCAGACCTCCATAGTATAATAAGCTCATTTAACCGAAAAAGTTCTAATAACATCAAACTCTGAACCAGGCAGATTCTAAGTAGCACAGAATTCAAAAGATTACACATGATGTAAGTCTAGTTTTCCTCAAAGCACGGAAAAGGAAACTGAAAATACAACATTCAGCCAGACCTTCAGATTAGTCGGGCATAATAAGACCTCAAGCAATGACCCCCATCAACACATAGCAGTGCTACTAGCATGTCAAGCATGATTTACAGCAAAAAGAATAGATAATGATGTTTTACAGAATGCTTTTGGGATTAGAGATGTTTTAACGTTTATTGCATATTTGCATGCACGACTTAAAATTAATTTTTCAGGATTTGAAAAATGATGACATTTTTGTGGGTAGCACTCTTGCCAAAGTAATGTTTTTCCAACCAGAGCAATGTGTCAAATACAAGTGCTGTGCCATATGCTTTACAGTTTTACTTTAGTCAGGCAGCATGATCAAATAGACAACTTTTCTAAAATAGTAATATGATATGCTTTGCCTATCAAGACTCAGAAGATCGATAAAACTGTATATCATTGAAACTTGTCATAAAAAGGATGTGCAGTAATTCAATATCTTTTCTTCAATGTATATCATATGCTTTGCCTATCAAGACGCAGAAGATCGATAAAACTGTACATCATTGAAACTTGTCATAAAAAGGATGTGCAGTAATTCAATATCTTTTCTTCAATGTATATCCATTAAATTAATGGCTAGCTGCTGGTCAAGATGGTCAATATGAATATAATCCATGTTAGAATGACAGAGAAGAAATGAAGCAAGGAGCCTTAATAAAGAGTTCAACAAGTTCCCTAAAGAACTGAACAAAGAAGAAGAAGAAACTCATAAGATACTAAAGATCCGAACAATCTGCATGTAAATATTAATATCAGTTAATATATGAAAACATACTGGACCTTTTAACTCCTCAGAGATTATTATACACCTCAAGGACTGTAAACAACATGATCTAGAGAGAGTCAGTACTTCTTACTAAAGCACTACCCAAATCCTTTGTAATCAATACCTTCACATTGTTGGTCAGACTAGAGGCACTGGCCACACGAGGAAAGACACCATATTCAGCCAATAATCCAAGCATGGATGACATAAAAATATATTTGTCATCCTCCGTATCCTGAAAAAAGAATAAAACATCCAATAAACAAGATCCTAGAGAAGATGCAGATAGACGATACAACTACTATTGCTCAATCACAAGCTAGCTGGGGGTGAGCAGTATATACAGTTCTCCCAAGAAATATATTTCTCAGAGAAGCAACCAATATTGTGCAGTTGCATCAAGAACCACAAGTAGAGAAATATTTTTAAAAAATTGAAGCTTATATTCCCAAAAAAGGGTCAAGAATTCACAGTCAACCTAGGTTGAATGCGACTCTACCAATACCTATTTCCTCTGATTGCTTACCTTTAACTCATTCACCAATCTTAAGTTTTCTTCAAGATCACCTTTCCTCCGAGTCAGTTCATTTGAGGCGGATATTATAGCTTCGTTCTGCTTCTCATCTAGTGCCTATGAGTACAAAATAATAACTCTAAAATAATGTATAGAACAAAAATATTAAACAAGTAAATTCAATCACAAGAAAGACAAACCATGCGTAGTTCAGAAAATTTCTTCTCAAGTCCATATTTCTCATTCAAGAGATGTGATTCCTGATCACACGGTGACAACGAAATGTTCTTAAGTTAAAAGTTGAACCATAAGTATATTAACTCTGAAGTGAAAAGCAAAAAAGTGCAAAAGGCCAAAGGAAAATGGCACACCCGAACACTGGCAAGAGCAATCTGTTCCCGAAGATATAGAATTTCTTCTTGTTGTGCTTTCGCACGTGAATACAGTTCCTGAACACAGATTTATAGAGCAAATCAACAAACTGTAGTCTCCGTTCAAACTGAAAATTGTATTCTGTACAAATTTAGAAAAGCTACCATAGCTTCAGGATCCTGAGAGTCATTGATGGTGTCATTTCCCTTCAAATTCTTCGGTAAAGAACTCATCCCAGAATTTTGCCTGCAACTGTCATGAATTAGTGGCCGTACACACTCAACCGAAAATTCCCAACATAATCTAGCTCATGGATTACCTGTTTGCCAAATCAGAGCTTTGCCCTTGAACTCTTACATCTTTTTGCCCATTAATAGAGCTACTAGGGGAATACATGTTAGCCAACTATTTTCAGGAGAGGAAGTCAAATGAAAAGTAATCAACTAGGTGCGACATCATCGACCAGTTCCTAGCATATCACAACCTATTCTGATTCACAAAATGCTGAAGCACTTCCTCTCTTCCAGAAATAATAGTCAGATATAAAAGGCAGCAACTAAACTAAAAGAATACACAACTGAGACATGTGATACGTTGGTACTCACTGATACAGAGCCTTTTGGCCTTATAAAGCTATGCTGAAGGAGTCTTCAACGAGTAAAAGTGATGGCCCTCAATGTCTTCTACTCAGGCTAGCTTCCTCTTGGACCATGAGGTGATCAAGATCTGGAGTTACAGCTGCCTCTTTAAGGAAACTGGCGCAAAGTAAAAGAATTATTAGAACAAAAATTCAGGCAGAATTAATAAAATTTAAATTAGATTGAGAATCCCTTATAAATCACAACAAACTGAAATACCAATTGGGTATGCTTACCTTTTTTATGTGGAAGAACAAGTCGTCAAGGCTTTGAATCTCCGATCAATCACTGGGAACGAAAGAGAGAAGAAGGTCCCCAAACGTTTTAATTCTCCACAAAGTCAAATATAGGTCATTGGAAAATTTCTCTATTTATTATTATTGGCTCAACAATAATTTTTTAACTAATCCAAATTCAAGGAACAAAGAAACCGTGTGAACATGAGACCTCCCTTCATTTCTCTTTTGACCAAAAATATTAAGGGTCTTCAAAATGCAAAATAATTAAGGAAAAAGATAAAATCCAAAGATTATCAAAGGAAAATAATTAAATGTATTTGGTGTCATGGTATTTATAAGATAACTAGTAAACTTAGCCGCACTATGTACGGTGTGAAAAAATTATTAAATTTATGATTATTTTTTTATAAAATTAAAATATTAAAAATGTTTTAAAGATTCTTTTCGAGGTTCAAATCCAAATATAAATGAGACTAAAAATTATTGTACTTGAATTTGTAATTTTGATTTGATTCTTGAAATATTTATTTTATCCGAAAGAAAAGAATAAGAAAAAGAATCTTTAAAATTTATAACTTTATTATCCATTTTAATGCATTTTTTAATAGAGTTATGACTTGGTAAATGAAGGAAAATATACATTTACAGTAGATAAATAAAATAAAGATCGGTAAGGATTAACTTGAAGTTTGCTTCCACTAAAATCATGTTATTTTTTTCTAATATAAATGCATAAAATGTAGAACTAAATGTAAATTAATATAAAAATAATAGATCTATCAAGAAAAAAATGAGATAATTAGAATTTTCATTCCTAGCCTCCTACAGATTTTGCTTTATAATATTCACCTTTTAAAATTTATACTATTACATTTTTCTTTCTTATTTTAATTATTTTAACACTTCTTTTGACCTAGTTAATATAAATATAAATATAAATTATCATCCCATTTATTTGTTTGGATAAATCTAACTCAAAAATCTCGATTAAAGAATCTTCTAAGTAACATCACACATATAAATAGAATTTTCACTCTAGCCTCCTAGATATTTTCAATGAAATATTTGATGAAGTGAATAAATGAACAATCTTTAATCTCCATATGAAAAGTATTATTATAACTCTCTTTTAGGAAGTGTTCTAATTTCAACCTATTACATTAGGTGGTTTTATTGTGGGAAGAAAATAATGCTTTTAGTTGTTCATCACTTTTTTTTTCTTTTGCTAATCATCAAAGACAAAATTATTAGATTATTTACCATAATAATGCATTTATAATTTTTGAAAGGCCTTAATAAATCATACTCACCGAATTTTGAGGAAAATGTGAGTTATGGAGTTAGTTTTTTTAAATAATATAATTGCAAAAAAGGTCAAGAAAAGAAGGGAAAAAAAGTTTGATCATAGCAAGGTGTCGCATTACTTTATTTATACATAACTTTATTATATAGAGAAAGATTATACAAATATTAATGTTCAATTACGTATCTTTTGTGATTCTGACATCTCCTATGATTGTTTTTAAAAACATTATATGCAAAAACATTTCAAGTTAAGTACATAATGACTGAATTGAATAATGTATGTGAATTTAATTATGAAAAAACAGAAAGAGAAAAAAAAATTTACAGAAGAAAAGATCATGATATAATATTTTGAGAATGTAAACTTGATATATAACCGTCTTTGTGTATTTTATTTTTTAGTATAAATTGGCAGCATTTATGTT
Source organism: Solanum stenotomum (assembly GCF_019186545.1). Lineage (NCBI taxonomy): Eukaryota > Viridiplantae > Streptophyta > Magnoliopsida > Solanales > Solanaceae > Solanum > Solanum stenotomum. Next base: position 28,845,624 of record NC_064286.1, on the reverse strand, counting down.
TGATAATGTTGATATATTTTCTCATTTTGATAGAAAAAAGAAAGTTTTTTTTAAAAAAAGTTATAAAATGAAATTGGAAATAATGAAATGAAAAATAAGAAAATAATTCTTTGTTAGCTCTCCTCTTTTTTATTTAATTTAAAATATTCACAAACATAATTACAATGTGTCAACAATCATTTTAATCTCTAATTAAATTGAACAATTAATGCATATTAATGACTATGCATTTTATTTTCTTTCCTACTCATTTGCTATCACTTATCTCCCCTCAAATTTGTTATTTGTGTGCCATCATGATGTCATTATATGTTATCACATTTTTTTTGTTTTTTCTTCTCTCTATATATATAATAAAGGAGATGCCCAAATTGTTCTCAAGAGTCAAATTAGTTTAAACATATTTTGATAATAATTAGTAAATAGAAGTTGTTTCAATAAAATTAAAATAAATGAGATAAGGTAATATCATAAATCACAAAAACATGAGAATATTATGAGACAAACATGAATAGAGATCTTTGAAATTATTCAAAGAAAAACGTTAAAAAAAAGAATAAATAAATACACACTTATTGTTAGCTACGAACCTCTCCCTTAAAACAACCTACTAAAATAAAAATAAAAGAGCAAAATCTAAATTTAAGAAATTAGGAGTATAAACAAATTGCACATTACATGTATATAGAACAAAGGTGTAACCATCTAGAAACGAAAAGATAACCCACTTAAAAATAAAACTCCACAATTATATTGAGATCTTTATTTTCACTTCACTTAAACTTTATATGACAATATATAGATTTTTTTTCCCACCAACAATGTGTATCGTGCATTAACAACAAAAAAGAACAGATCAACAACCAAAAAGAAAAAAGCAAAATAAATTAGTATTTTTGAACTACATATAAGTGTTATATATATATATATAAAAAAAAAACTGCAATAAAATGTTATTTGAGAAAAGTAAAAATAAGATTATGCAGAATGATATCTTCTCATCCATTGATATATAAGTAAGAAAAGGAAGGATGTCCGTTGGACTTTCATCATTGGAAGGTGAAGGGGTGTGTTAATTAGTAGTTACTTATTTTTTTTAATGACTTTAAAGGTTGTTAAAGACTTAATTTAAATAAAATAAATAGAGAGATGAGAAAGAAAAGCAAGAAAAATTACAAAAAAAATGATATTCTTGATCTATGAAGTGTGCCACATCAGCAGGCTTATGTTCTTGCTTTATATTAATATATAGATTTAATATTTTTTGCTGAAAATTATTTTATGTTCTTTTGGTTAGAGAGTAGAAAATATTAAATTATTGAAGATTGATTAAATAAAAATGGTAGCAAATAAAATAGGGGTTCTTTAATGGAGTATTCACATGTTTTATGTGTAATTATTATGATGAGCTTATATATATATGATTTAGGTTAAAATGATAAGCATTGACCCAAAAAATGGACTAGAACTCAAAGTGAAGCATCTTGGATTGAAAAGCACCAAAACATGTTGAAGAAGAGGAGTTCGTTGTGTGGGGATTGCATCACACATTGGACTTCGCACTGAGCCTCGGGCTAAACGAGATTCATAGATAAAAAAATTCTTGTGATGGACTTGTGACGTATGGAAAAGAAGACAAGGTATCTTAGATAGATCTCGCGGCGCATGACTTCTGCTCCACAATGGGGTTCACGCTGCATACCCTTATTTTACGGATCGGAGATCAACAAAGTCAAAGAAGTGCATGTCCAATTGGGACTAGGATCTCTGTTCTACCATTATAAGTAGATCATAGAGACGATATTTTTAGGGTGACACACAATCATTAGAATATAATGTTTGTCATTCTTTGATATGAACTGCTCTAGAATTGTTCTTAGGTTTTAGTTATGGATTTTGCTGAAGATTATTATGGTACAAACAAGATATGAAAAGCTAATTTATTTTCATCTTAATGCTCTTTGGTTTTTTCAATTACTTTTATTATTATTCGTAACCAATTATGAGTAGCTAAATTTCATTACTAGGGCTAGGGAACTTAGAGTAAGGATCAGGATAATGGATTATTTATATTAAAATCTTCGCATGAATGTGTGATAGTTTTGTATTAAGATTCTTCCGTAAAGATTACATTTTTAATTGTTACAAACATTAAGAACTCGTTTGTATTCTGACTTGCTTGATAAAAGAGGTTAACATTATGTAACACCCCAGAAACTAGTAGGCTAAACTAGAGCTTAACATGAGGGTTAGAGTCTTAAATAACTCCCAATACTTAAATAAAGAGTTTCGTGTTATAACTTCAAGGTACGACCCCCAAGGATCAACCATTGGTCCTTGAGGAAAGACCCTAGAAAATTTGCTTGGACAGACTTACGAGGGGACTTACGCCCTGTTGGTCCACCCACGCCCCGTGGGTGAGGGGTCGTGGGTCAGTGTCCCAAAAGTCAAGCCACAGACACCCACCCACGGTCCACCAGCACGCCACATGGGTCCATCCATGGACCGTGGTCGTGGAGTCGTGGGTGGTGACCTACAATCTGTCTTGAGAAGTTAGTTAGGGGTACTTTGGGGTTTTATGATTTTAATTAATATTAAGTGACGTCATTTTATTCTAATTTAGACTAACTATATATTGATTTAAGACCCCTAAATTTAGTCATCCCTCCTCATTATTCCTAAATCCCAAAACAAAACCAACTTTTCTCCAAAAAATCTCTCTCTAGAACTTCAAGGAAAAAGAAGAAGAAGGAAAAAGTTGGAGCTATGGTTGAAGGAGCAAGATGTTCTACTCAAATTAATAGGGATTCATTGATAAGGTATGGTAGTTCTTTGTCACGACCCGGGAGCACCCCCAAGTCGTAACAAGGCGTATTCGACCCCGAAGGGGTCTTATACAAGCCACATAGTCATTCATTGCATTCAATAATGATAATAGTGCGGAATTAAAAACTTATTTACATCCAAACATTCAAGCTTCATTTAAACAACTTTAAAAACACACAGCGGAAGTCTAAGTCTCACATGGCCATCTTAGACACAATTACAAAACATAAGTAGGGACACGACCCTTTACAATCAAAAGAAGTCTATTAAGTCTATTACAAGAACCTTATCCTAAAATTAGAATACAAAAGTCTTGTCCTCGACATATGAGGACATACCACAAGATCTTGGAAGAACTTCAAGTTCCAAGCTTACTATAGAACCCGCTCACTTTCCGGAACCTACACTAGTAGAAAATAGAGAAATATGGAATTAGCACAATTAAGTACTAAGTATGATGACCATGCAAAACATGCTTTAAAAGGGACATTTTGGCTAGAAACCATGCATTATGCCACTTTTTGAAGTATCATGAACAGTTGCATAAAAGACATACAAGACAAGCATAAACATCAAGTAAGTCATAATATCACCTTTAAACAATATCAACATGAAAACCTTTACCTTGGACCTTCACCTCAAGCAATCCTTATGCTATACCTCGTGCAATGTATGGATGGCGTCCCATACCACCATCCATACTAAGGCACCACATTTAGGTCACTTAAAGTAACTTATCATTCCTTTCTTTCACCTTTGCACAATATTCATACATAAGAAGTATATCATTAATTAAGACATGACAAGGGAAAATAACTCATAATATAACCCAAGTATAGCATGCATCTCATATTAAGCATTTGAGAGCCAACATTCTTTAATAACCTTATTTAGGCCACAATTGTGTCACATACATTAGGATTTAGAGAAACTCACTATGACCCTCTCCAAGCCTACTCGTGCAATGTATAGGTAGCATCCCATACTACTACCTACACTTTGTAGAGCCTATCAAGAAACCATAATGAAATCTCACATGATGGGAAGTAAGCATTTAACCGACATAGACCATGAGAGCTTGTCATGGAATCCGGTGTCATAAGTCCCCACACCGTAAAGAGGTGGTCTACTTGCCTAAGGAAGACCGGTATATATAGCTTAATGGATCCACTAGCTACCTATGCGGGCACATAGTTTATGGGATAAGGTAGACGATCATTGAAACTCATGCCTAACCATTGAGGTAGTTTCCATCTAACCAAATCTACTCGGTGCTTAGCCTACATTCCCATAGAATAGTTCGTTACCTTGACATTATCACATATGAGAGGTGACATTGGCCTACCAACACCAAATTACATTCATTAACACGTGAAAGGGTGCTTTAAGCCTACCGTTTCAAGGTTCATTTAGGAAAGCTCATTAACTCCTCTTGAAAGGGTGCCATGGGCCTACCGGTTCAAGTCTCATCATTAACCTTCATGGAAAAGTGCCATAGGCCTACCGACTCCAAGGTTCATTACTATCATTAATGGAAGGGTGCGATAAGACTACCGATTCCAAGGTTCATTATTATCATGAGTGAGAGGGTGCTACTAGCCTACCGATCCGAGGATTCAACAACCAATAAGATAATCATTTAAACAAGAAAATGATGCACAAGCTCTACCAATTCGAGATATGCAATAATTTGGAGAATCCTTCATATTCTATCATCAACATTCATGAGTGACAAATTGAGAAAAATCCTTACAATAATAACACATTTACGTTCATAACATGATCACATTAGCTCCATTAAATGCCCATTCATAAAAATATCATGTAACACTTATATTTCTCATACTATGCCTTCAAGGCCATGGTCACAATACATTCCATAATTAAACACCTCCACCATAAGTGGATCAAACCAAGCAAGAACAATTTTTTTATCCATAATATGAGATTAAGCCAACTTACCATACTCCAAAGCCATAATCAACAACGCTCAAGTCCCAACCATTTTTCTTATCACAAAAAAATTCATCCATAACTTGCCCATAAGGCCACAATCCTCAATTTATCCATATACCAACAATTCATCATAAATAGGTATAGAAAACCATATAAATCAACAATACAATCCAATCTCAACACAATTTCATCAACATTAAATCATAGGCATTAAACCCACATCATTAGCAAATTCTAGGCTTTTAATGAAAACTTGGGTTATTGAAGAAGTTTCATATAAAAATCATCTTAAAATCATAAATAGAACTTCAATTCACCAATATAATGACTTTGAAAACATTTTACCCATGAACCCATACCTAGAATAGAAAATAGAAGTTTTGTTCTTTGATGACTTTTGAAACCCTTTTGAATGGACTCCTTGAAGGAAAGATAATCAAGGATCAAGGGTCACCATACCTTTGTTAAGATTCCCCAAGAAAATTGATGAAGAAACCACCTTCAATCCAAGCCCTAGCTCCAAGTTCTTGACCTTCTTAAAATGGAGGATTGTAGAGAGAAAAGTATTTGAGAGGAGGTGAGTTCTTTTTAATTCTAATTGGAGTGACTTAAAATGGAAGAATTTGGTCTAGAAGGGTTTTATAATTGCTAGGAAAGGCATATAATAAAAGGGGCTCAACTTAGGAAAATAAATAAGGACCCACTTAAAAGTTTCCACTAAACCCGTCTAAGCTCGTCCTTGCTGACAGTGCTTCACTATTTTGGGCATAACTTTTTACTCCGAGATCGGAAAAGGGGAAACTCTGTGGCGTTGGAAAGAGGACTCAGATAACTTTAATTGGATAGGTAATGGTCCACCTAATTCATTTTGAGCTAAAAGATATGACCATTTAAAGTTGACCCTCACTCCTAATTTAAAACTAAAAACTATTTTTAGGGGACTGTTTTGAGGGTCTCGGTTCTAAATGATTTCATGACCTAGATTAAGGTCTTGATAGCTTATAAAGGTGATTAATCAACTAGCTAATCAACCCCTTAAGCCCTTAAACAACACTCCAAACTTCAACGACAAGACCCTTACAACTTACTAGTTCAAACGACTAATTTCCGGGCGTCTCTGTCATTTCTCATCATTTCATCAAGTTCTCAACTCTAAACTCACATGTGAGGCTCTAGTTTCACTAGTTTGTTTTTTTGGGTCGTTACATTATTCATCCATGGAGCCCCTTCAAAACCCCAATTTCATGATAAAAATTCCCCAAAAGCTAGGGTTTGACTCCAAGTCATGGATTCCTTTCAAAAATGATGCTAATACTTGAATTACTTTAAATTATGATTGAATTGAAGATTTATTATGGCTTTTATGTTGAAACCCCCAAGAATCCATGAAATTCCCTTATTTCCCAATTATGATCTTGTGATGTGGGTTTGTTGATGAAAGAAAGATATTGTGAGATTATGCTTGTAGTAATTGAACTACTTGAATTATGTAATTATCTATGTCTAATGTAGTGATTTTTAGATGTGTTGATTGAATATGATTTTGGACCCTTGAAGGGCAAAGTTTGAGAATTATGTATGTTTATGAAGGTTATATAAATGCTTTAATGATGCTTTGAGAGTGAAGTGTTAATGATTAGGTTGTTGTTGTGGGCTAATTGGAAGGTTATCCTCATGCTCTCATAATGAACTTAATGTGAAAGGTCTTCTCACATAATGAAGGTTGTAGGGTTGAAAGGTTTTTCTCACCTAGTTAAACCTTAGGGTAAAAGTGATCATGGGTGGTGATAGTTGCTCACGCATGGTCTAAAGAGTTAGTCTAAAGAATTACCATGGATTGAATGTCAAGGGCATCCCTCCATGAGATATTAGTAAAAGTAAGACTTAATAAGCTATCTTGTGGAATTTATGCCTAGCACCGAGTGGATATTGAAATGAGATGGAGGTTCTCACATAGTTGAGTCCGACTTCCAAAATGGGAACTCTCACCTAGTAGATTTCGGGTCTCCCAAAGTATGTCCCATGAGATGGAAGCCTCCACCTAGAAAAGTCCGGGTTTCTAGTAGAAATCTTTGTATCCCATAACTACATGCCTCGTTGGAAAGTTAGCTAGTGGATCCAACTAAGCTAACAAACCGGTTCTACCTTAGGCAAGTAGACCAACCCTTGACGGTGTGGGTAACATCAGAGGGGATCATGTGATATCTCACATGGTCTCATGTCGGTTAAGGTTATATCCCCATTAGAACAAGATTATAAGTGAACTAAGACATGCTATGAGAAAAGAGGGTAAACAAGTTGCTCCTAGTGGTTCAGATGGGGATGTTCAAAAGAAGAATAGGTTCTATGATCTTCAAGCTAGATATGAACAAGAGTGACCTTTGAATGTTGCTACCGGTATGTGTTTTATGTTTTATTAGATTCCGTATTGCTTGTCTTTTGTGGCTTGATATGCTACACTTTGATGTTGTCTTTAGTATGAATGAGCTTCATTGTTGGTTTATGTTATTGATGGTAGAACCCTACTTGGCCATTTTGAGTTTTGGGTAAGTTGAAAGATTTGATGAATAAGGTGTTTAAGAGATAACTTGAGATATTCAATTAGTAGGCTCCTATAAAGGGTAGTGGTATAGTTCACCATAGTTTAGAATCACCATGTGTGATGGATGTGGAAGCTTAAGTGATAACTTGATCCGACCTTAGAATTAAAAGTGATGGTGCTTAGAAAGTTCACCTAGGCTTACTCCTAAGGAGGAGATGGTGGGCCTAGATAGAAAGGTCATGGTGTGTTTATGTGTGGCCATGTTTTCTTTATATGCGTGTTCATGAAAAAGCTTAAGTCTCGATGGAAATGACTTATGTGAATAGTTTTCCTCATGTTATATTACATTGAGTAGAGTTGCCTATAAAACTTCATGAGGTGAATAGATGAACATGTCTTAGCTCGGAGTTGAGAGTTCCTCCTTGGATGTATGCTTGAGTATAGATTGCATATAGGCTCCATGAGTGTATGTTGAGCATGTTTTATCCCGGAGGTGGTAGTTCCTCCTTGAACATGGGTAGATGTTGAATTTCATGCATTTTGGGATGTTAGATGTAGTTCCTACTTTCTTGTGTTGCATTGAGTGTGTTTAGCTTGGAGTTGAAGTTTTCCTCCTTGATTGTGTGCATTTAGATGTGTTGCATGCATGATGGGCTGCTAGTCTAGAGTCATTTCCTATAAGGGTCTATGAGAAATAACCTAAGGATGAGATCAAAAGATGACGAGTATAAATGAGGGCCTAAAGTGACTTGCTTAGCATGGGTGGGATTATGGGGTCTTATTCATGCATTGCACAAGCATGCCTTGAGGTTTCTTATGAAAGGTTTCCCTTTTTATCTTATGATGAGTTAAATGCATTGATTATGCCTGTGTTGTCCACAACAAGACTCAACTTACTCATGCAATGATCAATTGAGCACTCAAAGATTCAAATTGTGACTTACCGTTGTCAAAGATGCTCAAGTTCACAATACTTGCTTCAAATGCAAGTTCAAGCTAAACAAAGGTACTCAAATGCCCTCACAACAATGATGATTCTTATTCACACAATTTCTCAACAATTTAAAGTTTCGAAATCACATACGACTCTCACACTCAAAAAGATGAACACATACATGACTTCACCGATAGGTTTGCCCTTATTTTTCAATTAATATTCGTTTTAGCTCACTCAAGATCAAAAAGATCTTTTCTAGGCTTGTAACGGGGTTGAGTGAAAATGTATGGTCATTTAGGATCAATTGTTGCTACCCTCATAAAATGTGGTCTGAACATCACTTTCTTCCTTTTCTTCAACATTATGATCATGTTCATAATTCACCCCATTATTCACTTTCACATAGATTTTCGGATACCCCATTTCTTTTGCAATTTTTATTGCTTATTTCACAACTTTTTCATTCTTTTCCCTTTTTTCTTTTCTTCTCTTTTTTTATATGGAGGGGTTCTATTTTTTTCATAACCATTGCTCAAAGGGGAATTTTTTCACACTTCTTAAATTACCTTCTCTTTTCATCACACCCCCAACTTAGACATTTGGCCTAAGTTGGCTATTCAAACAAACCACACTTCATGAGAATTATGGGTGAATGGATCAAGAGGGGTCACATTTGTTCAAGTTTCTTCCAAGAAAATAGATAAGGCTCAAGGGGGTTCAAACAATGTTCACACATCTCACAAGATTGGCCACAAAAGAGTTATATTGTCAAATTGTTTCACTCTTTAAAAATTGTAGCCTAAGATCATTTCAAGAGCTTGCATCACTTAGTCAACCGTACCAACAGTGAAAATTCTAGGTGTCATCACACACAATGTTCAAGGTAAGTCATGAGTCCACAAATTGGACTCATTTAGGGCTTTATTTTAATGGAAATAGTGTCTTTGAATGCTTGTTTTACCCCAATACTTGATTAAAATGCTGAAGTTTCAGGTATTTGAAGTTTTAGTGGAAGTATGGACACTTAGCCACAAAACGGAGACAATAGGGCTGAAAAGAACAAAAAATTGAATCCTACAGATCACCGAGTTTAACTTGGCGAGTCGCCAAAACGACATAAGCCGCCCTTCGTTCCAGTACGCGAAGCCTTGAAGGAAGTGGATCAAAAGGCGAGGAAAGGAGTAGTCGGTGGGTTATCGATCAGTTCCGCGAAGCAGTACTGTATCGCCCAATGATCCAGAATGTAAGGATGATAATGGCAAGACACTGAAGGCGATGATCTGACCAAAGGGAGGATCACCGAGTTCATCGGCAATCTCGACTAATGTCGTTGAACAATCCTCCGTAACACAATCTGTGAAAACAATAAATACTATTCAGAGTTGTAGTCTTAGAGAGATTGGAGTGTGGAACAATTATTATTTTTATTTTCACTTTAGAACATAGTCTAGCTAATATTTTCTCTCAAATTTGGAGAGGGTTTTGTGGAGACTTGAAGAAAGGAGTTCTTCTTCCCCAAGTTGGAAGTGGGTCTTCTCTATTCACTTCTCTTTGCTTAATTCAAGGTTTAATCTCTTATACCCAGTTGATTTCATTATCATGTTAGGTATAATTTCTTATTTCTTGATGTGTGGCAAAAAACTCCCATTCTTGGGGTGTGATTTAGCAAATATGGGTTGATATTCTTATTGGGTATTGCTTGCTGATAGGTTAGATGTATGTTAATGGTGATTTCACCTAGTGGTTGTGGTTTAATCTAAAGGGTTTGTAGTTTCAAATACAAAGCCACCCATGTGTTTTCGGCTTGCCCGAGAGGAAGGTCGCGAAACCAAAACCACTAGACTGATGGCCTAAGGAGTGGGTCGACATGAGGTTCATCCCGAGAGGGTGAGCCCTAGTCCCATATCCTAATACTCAGCTCGAGAGAGTGAGTAGAGTAAGGCGTAAGCTGGTCTTTATGCTACAAATGGGCGTCCGAGAGGAACACATTTGAAACGAGGTAAGTTGCCCGATAGGGAACTTATATCCATTTAAAGCTTAGCCTAGTTACTATTATCTTGCAAATTTCATATTGAAAGCATGTACCCAACGATTTATCTCAATCTGTATTGCGGTTACATCCCAAGAACCTTTCCCGATACTTGATTTTCTTGTTTATTTTCCTGTTTTAGCACTTGTTACAAAACCTTCATTTGATTTTTGACCATTTCGTGTCACCCCCTTTAATTTACTATGTCTTTTATCGCAAACGTCTTTAGCTACGACTAATTCAAACGAAAGTCTAATTGGCTATTAATCCTCAAAACCACTCCCTTGGGACACGATCCCAACCCTTTGTTGGATTACTATATTATCGACGATCATAGACACTCATACCGTAGGTTAGTGTCGTTGGTCACGATAAGCATCAAAATGGCACCGCTGCCGGGGAGTGGTGTTATTTGAGAATTTGTAGTCTAATAGAATTGTTGTTCTTGTTAGCAGTAGTGTACTCACCTAATTTTTAGTTTTGTTTAGTTGGTTGCGTGTTGAGCAGGACAATGAGTATACATGATGGAGAAGGTGGACCAATGGAGCCTCTTCCAGTAGAGGTGATGAAGCTCAGGGATCACATCCTAAGTTTCAAGCATCTCGAAGGAGAACCCTTTCATGAGTCGTGGCTGTGGTTTAAAACACTATTGATACACTGCCCAACTCATGAAATGCCCGATTTAATCCTATTAGAATGCTTCTACAGTGGTATAAGTTTCGAAAATAGAGAAATAATGAACCAACTCATGCAAAGTGGACGTGAGAAATACCCCTATGAGACCGTAGCCAAATTCCTTGACCTTGCAGCTAAAACCAACAAGGATGGAGAGAAGGACCAACAATTGACCATTTTGTTCGGTCTAATGAATTGCTTGACCCAAAAGGTCGAAGAACTGGAATTGATGTCCAAAGGAAATAGCAAGAGCCCATCATCTACAATCAGGGAAGATGCATGGACATTGAAAACAGACGTATCAACGATACGTTGTTAACCATCCTCCAAAAGCTGAATGAGCAAGACAAAATACTAGAGAAAATTAGAGAATATGTCGAAACGCTGAATCAGATGAGTGGCTCTCATTCTAGGTCTATTCAGCTAATCGAAACTCTCTTGAATTTTGCACTACCTCAGCTTCATCTATATGAACAAGCGGGTTCACTTAGCTACACTAGGTGTAACACCAAAAAGATAGTTTAAGCATCGACCTGTGTCTTGCCACGACGTTAACTAAGGCGCTGTTTGGGAGGCAACCCAAAACCTTTACGAGCTTCAGTTTTATTCTAGAAATAATGGTGTATTAATTTCACAGGAGAAAACGTTAAGAATGAATGAAAAATGTGGATTGGTTATTGATAGTCCGATTCGGCGAAGTAGCCGAACTATTAAGTGACTTCTATCTAGATCGCCGGCAGACTTAAGATCCAAGCTACAGTTTGTAACAATCGGTGACGAGGGCAAATCACTTGGTGTAACGCTGAATTATTCAGCGGTACAAACTAATATCGCTGAATGAGCAACAACTGGACAATTTTTAAAGACAAATAGTCTCAAAGAAATGGAAAAATGTTCATTTTCCACTCAATTTCCACTGTCGAAAAAATCGCACCTAGTAAGTAATTTTCATTATCTCTACACTCCTTGTATTTTAGTTGTTGATTAGTGCTAAAGCATGGAGTTGCATTGCTTCCTAGCATTTCAACACAGTTCAAGCAGCATAAAAGGTTGGTTTTATTAATTTAAAAGATTATTCTCTTATTAATTTAAAATTGGTTGGGTTGACATGTGCTAGGCCTCTCACTGATAAACCTATCTTGTCTTAATGCCAGATTTGATCTGAGGATCATGCCTACTTGATCTCGATTCTTGAAATCCCTCTTTGCTTGTGGATGAAATGATTTGAGCTTTGGGTGAGTAAATGTCATGGGTCTTAATTTAATTTCACTTTTGCAACTGTAAAATTGTATTTTCGGAATTTGTGAGGTCGAATTCGAATTGAAGGGAGGCAAGTTAGGTTGTTTAGCGAACTGGGTCGAGTTCGTCAAACAACTAGGCGGCTCGCTTAAAGTGACTTCGATCTCCCTTTGTCTGCATTCCTGAATCTTCATTGCACTATAACTTTCAGTGAACAAACCTTTGATCGCTTATAGTAATCGGCGATTCGCACTTTCTCATCGCCGACTAGTGAAAGCTATTACGGCAAAATCGGAGGCGAGCTCGACCCTACTCGCCAAAGAGATTTGGCGATTCGCGGACAAATTCAGCGCATTTGTCTGCCACTAAAGGCCTGCACCACTGATTTACTTATTTCTAACTTACACTTTATTGACTGCAGATATGGCCAGACCCAAAGTTACAAGAAGTAACAACTCAACTCAAAGAAAGAAAAAAAAGGAATACAATCAACGATGATGCAGCTGCATCCAAAAGCAATGTTGCGAAACCTTCCAGTGCGAGCAAAAGAGGCAAGGGTAAGGACAAAATCGTTGAGCTATCAGATGCAAGTTCTGATAGCATGGGTTTTTACACCAATGACCCAACAACATACAATAGTGAGAGTATGAGTTCAGATGAAGACGAACTGATAGAGGCACGGAGGAATGAGCTACGATCAAAACAGCTTAATGACCCATCATAGATCTGAAATCCTCGATCCACTGCTTAGACTCCTCCAAGTCCAGAACAGGCAATAATACTGGCACCTCAAGTACAAGCCCCCCACCTAGATCATCGAATAGATTTAAGTTTGATGGACTAAGAACAATTATTGAAGTAAAACGACTGTCCATAAATGGGTTGATCAATAGGTATCCTGAGATATTAGAGTGCCTAAAATATCACAAATTTCAAGTTTTCACAATACCACGTGGTTCTTATATGCAAGCTGGGTCAGAGAGTTTTATAGTGCATACAGTTCATTGGTACCTCAGCGGAAAAGACTAGTTGCGTCTTTCAAAAAGTTGACTATGTAGTGGTTAGAAGAAGGAAATTAGCTTGTGACAGTAAGTCTATCAACATAGCCTTGGGAATGTCCACTAAGATTAATGATCACTGTCAGCACTTGATCAGAACGAAGTAGGTTGATGCGATGAAACAATGGTTGGTCTCGCTAATCTCAGATAATAATGCTCCGAAATGACTTGTAGAAGGAATCCAAATCGAAAATAAAGATCTGAACGTTGCTACAAGATACTGGTTCGGATTTATCAGCAGCTTCATTATGCCATCACAGAATGAATCAATTCTTCGCCTCGCTAAAGCAACATGTCTTGGGTGCATCATAGAGAAAACAAGGATAAATCTGGGAATAATTATTACGTCCGAAATCCATATGCGTGCCAAGCAAAGCCAGACATCTCTACCTTTTCCAGTATTAATTACCGCATTGTGTAGAAATGCCCGAGTACCTCTGGATACCGAGAAGGATGTAGAAGTGATGTCCACAACCTCGACCAATATCCAAAAGATCGAAGGCGAATATCTTAAGGATCAAGCTGAAAAGAAGCAGACTGAAGTGGCGATCACTAGATCTACACCTACAGAAGCGCTTCTGCTCACTCAAACTCTTGGACCTTCAGGTATATCATTACCAGTGCAATATCCATTGACACTCCAGGTTCCTTTGTTGCTATTTCCAGTCCCCCATTCACCCTCGCTTCCCTACTTCGGATGGGACAAATGACCCTTTTTGCTGATCGTTGAGCCGCTTGTTAGAAGCAGCTATTCGAGGTATGATCCAGACGGCCCTAATTGATGTTGTGACACCCCTGAACACTACCATCGAAGCCTTAGCGGCCAGGATAGCGGTGTGTGAGCACAAGAAAGGGTCCATTAGTGAGATAAGATTTCTAAAAGCTGCCATTGTTGAGCTACGAGAAGATGTGAAGCATTTGAAGGCCACTGATGTGTCCATGGTCTTTGGGACAGTGGAAATTCCTGCCATGCCTGAGATGCTTCATACTACTACTGGATATGGGGATAGAGCGGAGCAGACAGAAGATTCGGGTGCGGAAGTAGAGACTAATAAAGAGATGTTCGAGGGTGGTACAACAAACGGCATAACAGAGACTAAGGAAATCATGATAGATGCTGCTGTGCAGGCTTCCTTGGACAAAGCTCCGGCTGCGGGATTCAGTGGAGTGGGTCCTTCTAGAGGTTACCCTCAGCTTTGAAACCCAGACAGATGCACCGAGCCAAGATCACCTCTTTATCTCCCTCTCTGTCTTTTGTTACTCTACCTTTCAGATTCGTTGTAATTTCCATTTGAGGACAAATGCTTTTATTTGTGCTGGGGTGAGGCCCACTTTTGTATGTTATTTGGATATTTGGGTTGTCTGTTCTTAATTATTATTTTAAATTACTGCTTTTCTGTGGATGTTTGAGCTCATGGCTCCTATTGTTTCACTAGCAAAATAATTTTGTTCCTTTCGAAAAATTTTCGCCACCTCTTGTGTTGAAAGTGGTTGTTCTTTTGCAAAAACAATTTTAGTCTCGATTTCAATCAATACTAATGACAAGAATAGTGGTCCCAATTGAATAAACATGAATGTACGACTACAATAAGGTCAAATGAAGTTGCATAGACAATATGTGAACTCTTTGTATCTCGTTGTGATTAGCCATTTATCAAATTGATTCTCTTGTGATGACCGTTGCACACTAGCGAGCGTGTCTAGTCTTGTTTGATTGAAGTATCGATGCCTTGTGTGATTAGCTTACTTTGAACCATGCATGAATAAATCTAGAATTTTCCCCGTTAGTCTGATTGATTTAGAAAGGTGTACTTTTGAGATGATCTTAGGCAACTTTAAAGTGTGTGAGCCAATTTGACATATACCTATTTTTGTGACCTACCCGTGAGCGTGTGAAACTCTTTTGAACACCTTTGAGCCTTACCTTTCTTTGGAAGAACCTTGATATACCTTAGATTTTTTTTCATCCACTACCTATAATCCTATTGAGATGTGTTTAGTGAATAGCCAACTTAGGCCAAAAGTCTAAGTTGGGGGTGTGGTGAAAAGGAAAAGGAAAAGTCAAGAAGTGCAAGGAAGCCTTCTAAACCTATTGTATTGCAAAACAAAATGGAAACCCTCCATATAAAAAAAAAAGAAAAAGAAAAAGTAAAGAAAAAGAAAGTTGTAGAATAAAAGCGCAAAAGAAACTGGGTTTCCAAGCAATACATGGAGAACGAATAATAGGATGAATAATGAGCAATATAAGAAGAATTGAGGAAGGAAGGGAAGAGGATGTCTTAAGAACATCACATCTCATGAGGAAAAAGCCACTAAGCCTAAATGACCATACCTTTGCACTCAGCCCCACTACAAGCCTTAGAAATGCCCTTTTGATCTTGAGTAAGCTGGATCGAAAGTCAATTGGAAAATAAGGGCAAACCTGTAGGTGAAAATATGCATTGTGTTCCTTTTTATGAGTGTGAGCGCTGTATCTGATTCCTGATTTTAAATTGACTCATATATGTGTGTGAATATGGAATCATTCTTTGTGCAAGGGCATTTAGATACTTTTGCTGAGCTTGAACTTGCACAAGTAGCAAGTAATGCGAGCATGAGAATCTTTGGTGATGGTTTGTCACAATTTGAATCTTTGCGTACACAATTAATCCTTGCATAAGTAAATTGAGTCATGTTGTGTGCATTCATGATTTAGTCTTGTGTAGCACTGTTTGAGGCACCCTTTTCGAACGGCTGAACTTGAGTTTTCTTGAGGACAAGCAAAAGCTTAAGTTGGGGGTGTTGATGAGTCCACAAATTGGACTCATTTAGGGCTTTGTTTTAATGGAAATAGTGTCCTTGAATGCTTGTTTTACCCCAATACCTGATTAAAATGCTGAAGTTTCAGGTATTGGACCCTTAGGCGCAAAACGGAGCAAATAGGGCTAAAAAGAACAAGAAATGTAATCCTGCAGATCGCCGAGTTTAACTTGGCGAGTCGCCGAAACAACAAAAGCCGCCCTTCTGTCCAGTACGCGAAGCCTTGAAGGAAGTGGATCAAAAGGCGAGGAAAGAAGCATTCGGTGGATCGCCGATCAGTTCCGCGAAGCAATACTGTACCGCCCAATGATCCAGAATTGAAGGATGCTAAAGGCAAGATACTGAAGGCAATGAGTAGACCAAAGGGTGGATCACCGATTTCATCGGAGATCTCGACTAATATCGTCGAACAATCCTCCACAACACAATCTGTGAAAACTATAAATACTATTTAGATTTGTAGTCTTAGAGAGATTGGAGTGTGGAACAATTATTATTATTATTTTCACATTAGAACATATTCTATCTAATAGTTTCTCCCAAGTTTGGAGAGGGTTTTGTAAAGACTTGAAGAAAGGAGTTCTTCTTCCCCAAGTTAGAAGTGGGTCTTCTCTATTCAGTTCCCTTTGCTTAATTCAAAGTTTAATCTCTTATACCCAGTTGATTTCATTATCATGTTAGGTATAATTTCTCATTTGTTGATGTGTGGCTAAATACCCCCATTCTTGGGGTGTGATTTAGCAAATATGGGTTGACATTCTTGTTGGGTCTTGTTTGCTGATAGGTTAGATGTATGTTAATGGTGATTTCACCTAGTAGTTGTGGTTTAATCTAAAGGGTTTGTAGTTGCAAATACCAAGCCACCCATGGGTTTTCGGCTTGCCCGAGAGGGAGGTCGCGAAACTAAAACCACTAGACTGATGGCCTAAGGAGTGGGTCGACATAAGGTTCATCCCGAGAGGGTGAGCCCTAGTCCCATATCCTAACACTCAGCTTGAGAGAGTGACTGGGATAAGGCGTAGGCTGGTCTTCATGCGGCAAATGGGTGTCCGAGAGGAACGCATTTGAAACGGGGTAAGTTGCCCGAGAGGGAACTTATTTCCATTTAAAGCTTAGCCTAGTCGCTATTATCTTGCAAATTTTCTATTGAAAGCATGTACCCAACGATTTATCTCAACTTGTATTGCGGTTACATCCCAAGAACCTTTCCCATACTTGATTTTCTTGTTTATTTTGCTGTTTTAGCACTTGTTACAAAACCCCCATTTGATATTTGACAATTTCGTGTCACCCCCTTAAATTTACTATTTCTTTATCGCAAACGTGTTTAGCTACGACTAATTCGAACGAAATTCTAATTGGCTATTAATCCTCAAAACCACTTCGTTGGGACATGATCACAACCTTTGGTTGGGTTACTATATTATCAACGATCGTAGACAGTCGTACCGTAGGTCAGTGTCGTTGGTCACGATAAGCATCAAAATGGCGCCGCTGCCAGTGAGTGGTGTTCTTTTAGAATTTTTAGTCTAATAGAATTGTTGTTCTTTTTAGCAGTAGTGTACTCAGCTAATTTTTAGTTTTTTTAGTTGGTTGCGTGTTGAGGCAAGACAATGAGTATACATGATAGAGAAGGTGGACCAATGCAGTCTCTTCCATCAGAGGTGATGAGACTTAGGGATCACATCCTAAATTTCAAGCATCTCGAAGGAGAACCCTTTCATGAGTCATGGATATGGTTTAAAACACTATTGATACACTGCCCAACTCATGAAATGCCCGATTTAAACCTATCAGAATGCTTCTACAGAGATATATGTTTCGAAAATAGAGAAATAATGAACCAACTCATGCCAAGTGGACGTGAGAAATACCCCTATGAGACCGCATCCAAATTCATTGACCTTGCACCTAAAACCAACAAGGATGGATAGAAGGACCATCAATTGACCATTTTGTTCGGTCAAATGAATAGCTTGACCCAAAAGGTCGAAGAACTGGAATTGATGTCCAAAGGAAATAGCAAGAGCCTATCATCTACAAATCAGGGAAGATGCATGGACATTGAAAACAGACGTATCAACTATACGTTGTTAACCATCCTCCAAAAGCTGAATGAGCAAGACAAAGTACTAGAGGGAATTAGAGAAAATGTCGAAACGCTGAATCAAATGAGTGGCTCTCATTCTAGCTCTATTCAGCTAATTGAAAGACTCCTGAATCTTGCACCACCTCAGCTTCATCTGTATGAGCAAGCGGGATCACCTAGCTACACTAGGTGTAACACCAAAAGGCTGGTTTGAGCATCGACCTGCGTCGTGCCACAACGTTAACTATGGCGCTATTTGGGAGGCAACCCAAAACCTTTACGAGCTTTAGTTTAATTCTAGAAATAATGGTGTATTAATTTCTCAAGAGAAAACGTGGAGAATGAATGAAAAATATGGATTGGTAATTGATAGTCCCATTCGGCGAAGTAGCCGAACTATTCGGCCACTTCGATCTAGATCCCCGGCAGACTCAAGATCCAAGCTACAGTGTGTAACAATCGGGGATGAGGGAAAATCGCTTGGTGTAACGCTGAATCATTCAGCGGTACAAACGAATATCGCCGAATGAGCAACAACTGGATAGTTTTTAAAGACCAATAGTCTCAAAGAAATGGAAAAATGTTCATTTTCCACTCAATTTCCACTGTCGAAAAAACCGCACCTAGTGAGTAATTTTCATTATCTATACACTCCTGGTATTTTATTTGTCGATTAGTGCTAACGCGTGGAATTACATTGCTTCCTAGCATTTCAACACAGTTCAAGCAACATAAAAGGTTGGTTTCTCCCAACTCACGAAACTACTAAAAGTTTGTTCTCTTATTAATTTAAAATTGGTTGGGTTGACATGTGTTAGGCCTCTCTCTGATAAACCTATTTTGTCTAAATGCTAGATTCGATCTGAGAATCATGCCTACTTGAACTCGATTTTTGAAATTGCTCTTTGCCTGTGCATGAAATGATTTGGGCTTTGGGTGAATGAATGTCATGGGTCTTAATTTAGTTTCACTTTTGCAACTGTAAAATTGTATTTTGGGAATTTGTGAAGTCGAATTCGATTTGAAGGGAGGCATGTTAGGTTGTTTAGCGAACTGGGTCGAGTTCATCAAACAACTAGGCGGCTCGCCTAAAGTGACTTCGATCATCCTCTGTCTGCATTCCCAAATCTTCATTGCATGGTACCTTTCAGCGAACTAACCTTTGATCGCCGATAGTAATCGGCGATTCAAACTTTCTCATTGCCGAGTAGTGAAAGCTATTAGCGCAAAATCGGAGGCGAGCTCGACCCGACTCGCCAAAGAGATTTGGCGATTCGCGGACAAATTCAGCGCATCTGTCTACCACTAAAGGTCTGCACCACTGATTTAGTTATTTCTAACTTACTCCTTATTGACTTTAGATATGGCCAGACTCAAAGTTACAAGAAGCAACAAGCCAACTCAAAGAAAGAAAAAAAGAATTACAATCAACGATGATGCAGCTGCTGTAACGCCCCGTACGAAGCTAGTATGACCTAGCAAAGGCTTGACTGAATCTAGTAGGTTGACCTAGAGCATCACATGTTAGTTTATGCTGGGAAACATGTTTAAATGATGAAAAATGGCTATTGAAGCTAGTTTGGTGATTTTAGAGATCAAATGTCAAGAAACGACCATGACGTCCGGAAACTAGTAAACTAAGCAAGGGCTAAGTTTGAGGGTTAGAGCCAAGGAAGAGGACTAGGGCAGTCCACTCTTTCATGGACACTACCTCACCTTCCACGACCACCACCATGGCTCGTGGTGTGGCTCGTGGTAGGCTAGGCAGTGGCTAAACAAAGGCAGCCCAAAAACAGCTCCACCACACGAGCCACTTCACGGCTCGTGGTGATGACCACGGCTCGTGGGAAGGCTTATGGTAGTGCCTTAGATTTTTAGGGCTTAAGGGGAAGGGTTCCTAGATACTGTATCATGACCACGAGAGGCAACACGGCTCGTGGAGCTTCACGTGAAGGGCTCTCCATTAGACTTAACGTATAGGGTCAACTTCAAATGGTCATAGCTCTTAGCCCTAAAAGAATTATGTGTGCCATAAACTATAGAATTAAAGGTCTCTGAGTCCTCTTTCCAACCCCACCGAGTTTTCCCAATTCCGATCTCGGAGTAAAGAGTTATGCCCGAAATAGTGAAGCACTGTCAGGCTGAAAATCTTCACGACTGGTTTCACGGTCCGTGGTGATGATCACGATCCATATGCCATTTCGGCAGTTTCCAGCAAGTAACTTATTGGGTCTTTTCCCAATTGTTTTAACTCAAGGATATCTCATTTTTCCCAAGCCTAGGACCCCTATTTAAGTCATTTTAACCCCAAAACTCACCCAATTAAATCAATTATTCCAAGACCCAAATAAAAGCCCAACTTTTTTTCCCTCCCAAAATTCTCTCTCTCTCAAAACTCTCTCAACTCAAGACTCCATGGAAGAACTTTGAAGGATCTTATCAAGGGATTGTAGATGGGAGGTTTCACACGAAATTCATAGGGTTTAACTAAGATATGGTTGCTCCACACTCTTGGGATCCCTTTCCCCATGAGGTCCTTCCAAAGATGGTTTTCAAAGTCCCCCAAATTGTAGCTTTCAATCCAAAAACGTGGGTCTTCTTTATAAATGTTGAATTGTTATTATAAACTGATTTTGATTGATGATATATGAACAATTATGGATGAATTCATGTAGAATCCCCATGAGACCCATGTTTCCCCTTCTTTCTCCAATTCTAACCCTAGTTATGTTGAATAGTGATTGAAGGTTATGAATTGAATGTGATGCTATGCAATTCATGTTTGTTTGATGATATTACCCTAAATTATGTATGATTACTATGGAATTAGGGTTAAGTCTTGAATGGGGCCATCAAGGCTAAGAGGATATGATATCATTGTGATTCTTTATATATTGTTGAATGCACTTGCTTAATTCATATGATGAAGTTGGATGATGGTTCCCTCTTCCCTCTAACCCTAGTTGGTAATTGAGCATGTTATGATGAGATGCAATGCAAGTATGAATGTTGTGTGATGTTAATATTATTGTTGTTATGTTGAATTGAAGGTAATTCTTGTTAACACAATATGAACATGCTATGAGTAAAGGTGTTTTATGTGAAAGTCTTTCTCATACATGAATGAATGAAGCTATTGCTAATGTAATGAATGTGAGTCTCTTGAAAGGTTTCCTCAATTGTACTCTAAACTAGTCTATGTTATGCATGGTATGATAATGTGAAAAGTCATTATCACATGATGAAGGTTCTTGATGAAAGGTTTTCTCATCTATGAACTCTTGAGCTTTTATGACTATATGAGGGGTATTCCCTAAATGTATTCTATATGACCTTAAATGGTAATGTAAAGACTAATGACTACTTTAAAGGTGAATTACTTAGATTGTAATGATGTTATACCTAATGTGTTGTTGTGGTGTTGATGACCTAGTTTCCTCATCCTTAACCCTCTACACTTGAATTAACTATGAAGTATGTGTGTATGTTATGGTATGATTGTTATATGATTGAAAGGTAGTTCTCATGATTATAATGTAATGTAAAGTGAAAGGTTACTCACTCGCTAAGTGTTTCTAAGGTGAAAGGATTGTTACTCACATATGAACACATATGAGCTATTATGGTAAGATGTCTACAAAGAGTCTAGTAAAGGCTAATGTGAACGTATGTGATGACTAAAGATGATTACAAAAGGGAATTAGTTGCTTAGCACTGAAAGGGCATGTCAATGAGATGGGGGTCTCACGTTTAGTAAGTCTGGCTCCCCATATGGGTTTCCTCACGTTTTGCAAGTCCGGATTACCCGCTGTATGTGTTGTCTCATGAGATGGAAACCCCCACGTTTAGTAAGTTAGGGTTTCTAGAAGCAATCTCCTTGACCCTTAACTATGTGCCCACGTAGGAGTCTAGCTTAGTGGATCCACCTAGATAGCTATGTACGAATGGTTACGCCTTAGGCAAGTGTTAAGCCTCTCTTTTCGGTGTGCGAGTAGAACACCGGATTCCATATAGCTCTCATGGTCTATGTCGGTTATTGCAATATTTCCCTAATGTAAAAGTAAATGAAGGTATGAAAGGTGTGAACTCTTACTAGGGATTTCTTAAGGGTTTCTACATAGTGTAAAATAGGGTATGGGACTTCTCTTGCACATTGCACTTGTGGGATCCTAAGGGATGGTTGTAGTAGTGTTCTCTTTTGATTATGATGATTATGACTTATGTATGTTGAAGCTATGTTATGTATGATCATTATGAAGATGGTTTACCTATGATATGGACTGTTTGAATTATGACTAAGATGTATGATATGAACTAATGTTTGTGAATGTCACCTTACTATGTATATGACCTATGGATACAACTAATGTATGATAAGTATGAGCATGGTGATTCAAAGGTAATACTTAGTGTAGGTAGGGCTATGGACCCTACCTATGCATTGCACAAGTAGAACCTAGGGTTACTTATGTTGTTATTATATTATGATNNGATATGAACTAATGTTTGTGAATGTCACCTTACTATGTATATGACCTATGGATACGACTAATGTATGATAAGTATGAGCATGGTGATTCAAAGGTAATACTTAGTGTAGGTAGGGCTATGGACCCTACCTATGCATTGCACAAGTAGAACCTAGGGTTACTTATGTTGTTATTATATTATGATGTAATGATCTTAATGATTGAATATGAATGAGTAGTATGTCTTGTAATGAGTAATATTGTATTAAGATTATGTTTAGAGACTATGCTTATGGTGATGTTATTATCCTTTGTGCTTTGATGAACTATATGTGAATTGCTTATGACTTGTGATTCTCCAACTCTTTCAAGATGATGTTCAAAATGTGCATAAAGTATGGTTTCAACTAAGTGTCCCTTTTTAAGCATATTTTAATGGTTTTTATGCATGGCCTCCATACTTAGTACGTGTGTTGTACTAACCCATATTTCTTCTACATTTTTACAAAGTGTAGGGTTTAGTGATGTGCTGTCTTATGCATGGAAGTTCGGTTTCTAAGGAGCTTGGGAATGAAGACTTGGGGAGTCCTCGTTGTTTCGAGGATGAACCTACCTCGTACATGTATGTTATTATGTCTTTATGTTTTATGTCTTTAGACTTGTGTAAGGGCCGTGTACCTAGTAATTATTATGTAAGGGCCGTGTCCCTAAGTTGTTATGAAAGAGTTGTTATACTAAATGTTATAGATGGTTTGAGACATAGTGTCATAGGCTCGCTCTTCTTTTATGAAGACTTCGATCGTAAAGAAACGTTTTAAATTTTCTGCTATTTTATATGCTTTAATGTTCATGATATGCTAAGGGCTTGTATAAGACTTCCGAGAGGTCGAGTACGTCGTGTTACGACTAGGGGGTGCTCTCGGGTCGTTACAAACTTGGTATCAATGCATAAGGTTTTGAAATGGTCTTAGGATGTCTCAAACAACGTCTAGTAGAGTCTTGTTTATCGGTGTGAGTCGCGACACATCTATGAGGGAGAGGCTATAGGACGTTAGGAAACTTCATTTCTTCATTCTCTAAGTCGTGCCATAGATCTATAAGCTCTCTCTCTTATTCCTTGTCTTATGGTGTTTAGAGTTGGACCACTTGATGGGTTCTTTCTAGAAGGAGCGAGTGGTTGTAATGCCAATTATGGCTATGTGACAACTTTAATGGAATAGATTGTGAAGTTGTATTTTGTGTGATTAATGCTTCATAATTGCCTTTGTGTTGGTTATAAGAACTTGTGTAGGCTTACTCCAAAGGGGGAGATAGTGTGCCTACCTAGCAAGGTAATTGTGAGGTTATGTTTAGTTGATGGTAGAACCCGTATGGTCAAATTGTTGATTCCCAAAGGAGCCTATCCGAGAGTGGAAATGGGAAAATAAATTCTATGCCCTAGGTTGGGATTATGTTGTGTTTTAAAGTTGACTTTGAGGGTTGCATGTACCATCTAGTTAAGGTGAAGAATAAAAAGTGTAAGTGTTGACCAACTTCAAAGGGTTAGTTGTTATTTTAAGATTGATCTTAAGTATGGTCACTTATGTAGGGTGCTTAGATAATACCTAGGCATAGTTGGTTGGTAGACCCCACCAAAAGTGATGATAAGGGTTGACATGGTCTAGAGTTGTCTTGATCCAACTTTAGTGAAAAAGAGAAAGGTTTCTTGGTCAAAACTCTTCTAAGTTCCTCTAAGGTTTAACCAAGAAAGGAAGTCTACCCCTAAATTTCAAGGAGTGAGTGGTAGTGGATCTTAAGGGTTCCGGTATGTGTTTTATGTTTTATTGAATTCCGAAATTTCTATGGGTCAAAGGTAGAGGAAGATCCTCTAGAGTCCATAGATGAGATATCTAAGGTGATGAACCTTGTAGGACTAATTTCGATAATACTTGTCTTTTGTGACTTGATAAATAGGATGTCGTGAACCTTTGTATTGTTTTTAGTATTCATGGGCTTAGTTATGGCCATATATGGTTATTGGCATAACCCAACTTAGTCCTTATGAGTTTTATGATGTGTTGGATTTTGATGATTAGTATGCTTAAGTGGTACTTAGAGATATTGAGTGATTAAGCTCCTTTAAAAGAGGGTAGGAGTGAGATCCTCATTGGTTTAAGAATCATGTTGTGTAATGAGATAGTTTAGGCTTACCCCAAGGAGGGATAATGTGCTTAGATGGTAAGGGCATTGAGTGTCCTTGATGTTTATGGGATAGGTTTGCTTGAATGCTCACCTTATGTGGTTTAGTGAATTTGAGCAACCTAGACCCGGAGTGGTAGATTCATATGAGACCTTGAGTGATATCCTAGTGAAGGCCTTAGAAAAGGATGCTACTAGGGTTGACTTGGAAGAATTTTTGGGATGAAGGTACCGGTATGTTGGTAATTTCATGTGAGAGTAAGTGCTATGTTGTATTCCGGTATTACCTTACCTAGTATGATGCCTTATGAGGCTATGTGGCTTAGAGTTCTCTAGATGAATTAATAGAACCTTTTTTGGATTTTACCCCGGTTAATGGTTTAAAGTTAGAAAAAAAGGGTTTGTGAAGAATATCCCTTACCTTGTTCCCCTAGGAATACTCTTGCTGACTTAGTGAAACTTGGCATGTTAAGCCTTGATGTGACTCTTAGTATGGATGGGTTGCATACTTGGTGTGTTTTTATTGGTGATAGGGCTCGGATGGTTTGAAGAATATGGGGCTCTTGAGTGTGTATTAGTTATCACCTTGTTGAGTAGGATGACATTTGGGTACAATTTCATCCTATTATGGATTTGGTGTTTGATTGTGTCATATAAGGGTGGTATGGCTAGATGTTGAGGACCATAGACTTTTGCAAAAATGGCAAAATGTGAGTTTGGTTATGTCTTTAGGAGTGCTTGGAAAAAGTTTTCTTGAGGGTTGTAGTGAGGGCTTCCTCCTAAGGAGGGGATGGTGTGCTTAAAAAGCATGATTTGTTGAAATCCCGACATCCTCATCTCTTTCTTCCATTCCTACTCTAGCTTGAGACCAAGAGTTCCTAGATGGACCTATGTTATGTTTTAGAAGTCATGTGTGATTTTTATATTCTGATGATTTCCTTATGAAAGGTATGTTTTTGAGAATTCAAGTTTTGAGAAAAAATGAGTTTTCATGTCTCATGCCCCTCATGTTGATAGGCAATTAGAGTAAGTAACCTATGTGCTTCATGAGGTGAATGGTTTAAACGTGCTTTTAAGAAGTAATTGCATAATTGGCCTAAGATCATATGATAAGCATGATTTGAGTTGGAGGAGGCAATTCCTCCAATGAAATGGAATATGTCTAAGTTGCATGCATATTGAGTTCGTAGAGGTAGTCCTATTCTCTCATGTTGTATGATGTGTGTTTTAAATGGAGATTTTTCTCCTAAGTTGTGCATTGTGTGTAATATGGCATACTTGACTTGATGATGTGAATTAAATGAACATGCTTGAATGTGTTCTTATGAAATGGAATGTTAGCTCCTTATGTGGTGGAAACTTGCCTAAAGAGTGGAGGAGGTAGTTCCTCCCATGTTTATGTGAATTAATGAGGTTTGTCCATTTCCATAAAAACTTGTGTTTTTGAATAAAGATGAGTTGTATGAGTTTTTTCCCTCATGTTGTAGAGCATTGGTTATAAGTGATCTATTGTACTTCATGAAAATAAGATATGAGCATGTCTTAGTAAGGAGTTGAGAAGTTCCTCCTTGAAAGAGTGCTATTGAACATGGAAACTTGCATATGTGCTTAATGATGTATGGACCATGTAATGACTAGGAGAAGGTAGTTCCTCCTATGAACACGAGAAATGTTGATGTTGGTGTGTTATGACTAGGAGAAGGTAGTTCCTCCTTGAACATAACCAAACATGATAATGTCATGCATATAGATTGATAGATGTAGTTCCTATTTCCTTATATTTGCATTGACTATGTAAAAATTGGAGTTTAAGTTCCTCCTTTGAATGATGCTCGTTATGTGTGGTGTATTTTTTTGAGTTTTACATCACTTTGATGATTACATTCTTGTTGGGCTACTAGTTAGAGTTTTGA
This sequence comes from Solanum stenotomum, assembly GCF_019186545.1. Taxonomy (NCBI): domain Eukaryota; kingdom Viridiplantae; phylum Streptophyta; class Magnoliopsida; order Solanales; family Solanaceae; genus Solanum; species Solanum stenotomum. The sequence continues at coordinate 28,818,914 of NC_064286.1, read as the reverse complement.
TTCCTTAAGATGTTTAAGTGTCATTCGGGGACGAATGTTCCCAAGGAGGGAATATTGTAACGCCCCGTACGAAGCTAGTAAGACCTAGCTAAGGCTTGACTGAATCTAGTAGGTTGACCTAGAGCCTCACATGGTAGTTTATGGTTGGAAACATGTTTAAATGATGAAAAATGGCTATTTAAGCTAGTTTGGTGATTTTAGAGATCAAACGTCAAGAAACAACCATGACGTCCGGAAATTAGTAGACTAAGCAAGGGCTAAGTTTGAGGGTTAGAGCCAAGGAAGAGGACTAGGGCAGTCCACTCTTTCATGGACACTGCCTCACCTTCCACGACCACCACCACGGCTCGTGGTGTGGCTCGTGGTAGGCTAGGCAGTGGCTAAACAAAGGCAGCCCAAAAACAGCCCTTCCACACGAGCCACTTCACGGCTCGTGGTGATGACCACGGCTCGTGGGAAGGCTAGTGGTAGTGCCTTAGATTTTTAGGGCTTAAGGGGAAGGGTTCCTAGATACTGTATCATGACCACGAGAGGCAACACGGCTCGTGGTAGGCACCACAGCTCGTGGAGCCTCACGTGAAGGGCTCTCCATTAGACTTAAAGTATAGGGTCAACTTCAAATGGTCATATCTTTTAGCTCTAAACGAATTATGTGTGCCATAAACTATTGAATTAAAGGTTTCTGAGTCCTCTTTCCAACGCCACTGAGTTTTCCCAATTCCAATCTCAGAGTAAAATGTTATGCCCGAAATAGTGAAGCACTGTTAGACTGAAAATCTTCACGACCGGTTTCACGGTCCGTGGTGATGATCACAGTCCGTGAAGGCTTCAGTTATGCCATTTCGGCAGTTTCCAGCAAGTAACTTATTGGGTCTTTTCCCAATTGTTTTAACTCAAGTATATCTCATTTTTCCCAAGCCTAGGACCCCTATTTAAGTCATTTTGACCCTAAAACTCACCCAATTAAATCAATTATTCCAAGACCCAAATAAAAGCCCAACTCCTTTTCCCTCCCAAAATTCTCTCTCTCTTAAAACTCTCTCAAGTCAAGACTCCATGGAAGAACTTTGAAGGAACTTATCAAGGGATTATAGATGGGAGGTTTCACGCAAAATTCATAGGGTTTAACTAAGGTATGGTTGCTCTACACTCTTGGGATCCCTTTCCCCAAGAGGTCCTTCCAAAGATGGTTTTCAAAGTCCCCCAAATTGTTGATTTCAATCCAAAAATGTGGGTCTTCTTTATAAATGTTGAATTGTTGTAATAAACTGATTTTGATTGATGATATATGAACAATTATGGATGAATTCATGTAGTGTTGGTGAGTTTTGAAGAATCCCCATGAGACCCATGTTTCCCCTTCTTTCTTCAGTTCTAACCCTAGTTGTGCTGAATAGTGATTGAAGGTTATGAATTGAATGTGATGCTATGCAATTCATGTTTGTTTGATGATATTACCCTAAATTATGTATGATTACTATGGAATTAGGGTTAAGTCTTTAATGGGGCCTTCAAGGCTCTGAGGATATGATATCATTGTGATTCTTTATGGATTGTTGAATGCACTTGCTTAATTCATGTATGATGAAGTTGGATGATGGTTCTCTCTTCCCTCTAACCCTAGTTGGTAATTGAGCATGTTATGATGAGACGCAATGTAAGTATGAATGTTGTGAGATGTTTGTATTATTGTTGTTATGTTGAATTGAAGGTAATTCTTGTTAACACAATATGAACATGCTATGAGTAAAGGTGTTTTATGTGAAAGACTTTCTCACACATGAATGAATGAAGCTATTGCTAATGTAATGAATGTGAGTCTCTTGAAAGGTTTCCTCAATTGTACTCTAAAATAGTCTATGTTATGCATGGTATGATAATGTGAAAGGTCATTCTCACATGATGAAGGTTCTTGTTGAAAGGTTTTCTCATCTATGAACTCTTGAACTTTTATGACTATATGAGGGGTATTCCCTAAATGTATTCTATATGACCTTAAATGGTAATGTAAAGACTAATGGCTACTTTAAAGGTGAACTACTTAGACTGTAATGATGCTATACCTAATGTGTTGTTGTGGTGTTGATGACCTAGTTTCCTCATCCTTAACCCTCTACACTTGAATTAACTATGAAGTATGTATGTATGTTATGGTATGATTGTTATATGATTGAAAGGTAGTTCTCATGATTATAATGTAATGTAAAGTGAAAGGTTTACTCACTCGCTAAGTGTTTCTAAGGTGAAAGGATTGTTACTCACTTATGAACACATATGAGCTATTATGGTAAGATGTCTACAAAGAGTCTAATAAAGGCTAATGTGAATGTATGTGATGACTAAAGATGATTACAAAAGGGAATTAGTTGCTTAGCACTGAAAGGGCATGTCAATGAGATGGGGGTCTCACGTTTAGTAAGTCTGGCTCCCCATATGGGTTTCCTCACGTTTTGCAAGTCCGGATTACCCGCTGTATGTGTTGTTTCATGAGATGGAAACCCCCACGTTTAGTAAGTTAGGGTTTCTAGAAGCAATCTCCTTGACCCTTAACTATGTGCCCACGTAGGAGTCTAGCTTAGTGGATCCACCTAGATAACTATGTACGAATGGTTACGCCTTAGGCAAGTGTTAAGCCTCTCTTTTCGGTGTGCGAGTAGAACACCGGATTCCATGTAGCTCTCATGGTCTATGTCGGTTATTGCAATATTTCCCTAATGTAAAAGTAAATGAAGGTATGAAAGGTGTGAACTCTTACTAGGGCTTTCTTAAGGGTTTCTACATAGTGTAAGGGAGGGTATGGGACTTCTCTTGCACATTGCACTTGTGGGATCCTAAGGGATGGTTGTAGTAGTGTTTTCTTATGATTATGATGATTATGACTTATGTATGTTGAAGCTATGTTTTGTATGATCATTATGAAGATGGTTTACCTATGATATGGACTATTTGAATTATGACTAAGATGTATGATATGAACTAATGTTTGTGAATGTCACCTTACTATGTATATGACCTATGGATACGACTAATGTATGATAAGTATGAGCATGGTGATTCAAAGGTAATACTTAGTGTAGGTAGGGCTATGGACCCTACCTATGCATTGCACAAGTAGAACCTAGGGTTACTTATGTTGTTATTATATTATGATGTAATGATCTTAATGATTGAATATGAATGAGTAGTATGTCTTGTAATGAGTAATATTGTATTAAGATTATGTTTAGAGACTATGCTTATGGTGATGTTATTATCCTTTGTGCTTTGATGAACTATATGTGAATTGCTTATGACTTGTGATTCTCCAACTCTTTCAAGATGATGTTCAAAATGTGCATAAAGCATGGTTTTAACTAAGTGTCCCTTTTTAAGCATGTTTTAATGGTTTTTATGCATGGCTTCCATACTTAGTACGTGTGTTGTACTAACCCATATTTCTTCTACATTTTTACAAAGTGTAGGGTTTAGTGATGTGATGTCTTATGCATGGAAGTTAGGTTTCTAAAGAGCTTAGGAATGAAGACTTGGGGAGTCCTCATAGTTTCGAGGATTAACCTACCTCGTACACTTATGTCATGGTGTCTTTATGTTTTATGTCTTTAGACTTGTGTAAGGACCGTGTCCCTAGTAATTATTATGTAAGGGCCGTGTCCCTAAGTTGTTATTCTAAATGTTATAGATGGTTTGAGACATAGTGTCATAGACTCTCTCTTCTTTTATGAAGACTTCGATTGTAAAGAAAAGTTTTCAATTTTCAGCTATTTTCATATGCTTTAATTTTCATGATATGCTAAGGGCTTGTATAAGACCTCCGAGAGGTCGAGTACGCCGTGTTACGACTAGGGGGTGCTCTCGGGTCGTTACAGCTGCATCCAAAAGTAATGTTGCAAAGCCTTCCAGTGCGAGCAAAAGAGGCAAGGACAAGGACAAAATCGTTGAGCTATCAGATGCAAGTTCTGATAGCATGGGTTTTTACACCAATTACCCAACAACATCCGATAGTGAGAGTATGAGTTCAGATGAAGACGAGCTGATAGAGGCACGGATTACTGAGCTATGATCCAAACAACTTAATGATCCATCGCGGATCAGAAATCGTTGATCCACTGCTCAGACTCCTCCAGCTCCAGAACATGCAATAATATTGGCACCTCAAGTACAAGCCCCCCCGCGTAGATCATCGAATAGATTTAAGTCTGATGGACTAAGAACAATCATTAAAGAAAAACGACTGTCTATAGATGGGGTGATCGATAGGTATCCTGAGATAATGGAGTCCCTAAAATATCACATATTTCAAGTTTTCACAAAACCACGTGGTTCTTATATGCCAAGTTGGGTCAGAGAGTTTTATAGTACATACAATGCATTGGTACTTCAGCGGAAGAGACTAGTCGCGTCTTTCAAAGCAGTTGACTATGTAGGTGTCCGAGGAAGGAAAATAGCTAGTGATATTGAGGCTATCAACATAGCCTTGGGTATGTCCACTAAGATTAATGATCACTGTCAGCACTTGATCAGAACGAACCAACTCGATGCGATGAAACGTTGGTTGTCCCACTAATCTCAGATAATAATGCTCCGAAATGGCTAGCTGAAGGAATCCCAATCGAAAAGAAAAATCTGAACGTAGCTGCAATATACTGGTTCAAATTTATCAGCAGCTCCATTATGCCATCACAGAATGAATCAATTCTTCGCCTCGCTAAAACAACATGACTTGGGTGCATCATAGAGAAAACAAGGATAAATCTGGGAATAATTATTGCGTCCGAAATCCACAAGCACACCAAGCAAAGCCAGACATTCTGACCTTTTCCGATATTAATTACCGCATTATGTAGAAGTGCCCGAGTGCCTTTGGATGCCGAGAAGGATGTATAAGTGATGCCCACAACCTCGACCAATAGCTGAAAGATCGAAGCAGCTGAAAAGAAGCAGACTGAAGTGGCGACCACTAGATCTACACCTATATAAGCACTTCTGCTCACTCCAGCTCTTGGACCTTCAGGCATATCCATTACCATTGCTACTTCCACTAACACTCCTGGTTCCTCTGCTGCTATTTCTAGTCCCCCACTATCCCACGCTTCCCTACTTTGGATGGGTCAAATGGCCCTTTCTGCTGATCGTCGGTCCGCTTGTTTAGAAGCAGCTATTCCAGGCATGATCCAAACTGCCCAAAGTTATTCTGTGACACCCCTGAACACTACTATCGAAGCCTTAGCGGCCAAGATAGCGGTGTGTGAGCACAAGCAAGGGTCCACTAATGAGATAAGATTTTTAAAAGCTGCTATTGCTGAGATGCGAGAAGATGTGAATCACTTGAAGGCCACTGATGTGTCCATGGTCTTTGGGACAGAGGAAATTCCAGCCATGCCTGAGAGGCCTCAGAGTACTACTGGATATAGGGAAAGAGCGGAGCATGCTGAAGATTCGGGAGCGGAAGCAGTGACTGATGAAGAGATGTTCGAGGGAGCTACAACAAACGACATAGCAAAGATTGAGGAAATCATGATAGATGCTATTGTGCAGGCTTCCTTGGCCAAAGCTCTAGCTGCGGGATTCAATGGAGTGGGTCCTTCTTGAGGTTACCCTCAGCTTGAAACCCAGACAGATGCACCGAGCCAGGATCACCTCTTTATCTCCCTTTCTGTCTTTCGTTACTCTACCTTTCAGGTTTGTTGTCATTTCCATTTGAGGACACATGCTTTTATTTGTGCTGCAGTGAGGCCCACCTTCGTGAGTTATTTGGATATTTGGGTTGTCTGTTCTTAATTATTATTTTAAATTACTGCTTTTCTGTGGATGTTTGAGGTCATGGCTCCTGTTATTTCACTTGCAAAATAATTTTGAACCTTTTGAAAAAAATTCGCCACCTCTAGTATTTAAAGTGGCTATTCTTTTGCAAAAACAATTTGAGCCTCTATTTCGATCAATATTGATGACTTGAATAGTGGTCCCAATTGAATAAATATGAATGTACGGCTAGGATGAGGCCAAATGAAATTGCATAGACAATACGTGAACTCTTTGCATCTCGTTGTGATTAGCCATTTATCAAATTGATTCTCTTGTGATGACCGTTGCACACAAGCGAGCGTGTCTAGTCTTGTTTGATTGAAGTATCGATGCCTTGTGTGATTAGCTTACTTTGAACCATGCATGAATAAACCTAGAATTTTCCCCGTTAGTCTTATTGATTTAGAAAGGTGTACTCTTGAGATGATCTTAGGCAATTTTAAAGAGTGTGAGCCAATTTGACAAATACCTATTTTTGTGACCTACCTGTGAGCATGTGAAACTCTTTTGAACACCTTTGAGCCTTACCTTTCTTTGGAAGAAACTTGATAAACCTTATATTTTTTTTCATCCACTACCTATAATCCTTTTGAGATGTGTTTAGTGAATAGCCAACTTAGGCCAAAAGTCTAAGTTGAGGGTGTGATAAAAAGGAAAAGGAAAAGTCAAGAAATGCATGAAAGCCTCCTGAACCTATTGTATTGCAAAACAAAATAGAAACCCTCCATATAAAAAAAAAGAGAAAAAGAAAGAGAAAAGATAATAAAGAAAAAGAAAGTTGTAGAATAAAAGCGCAAAAGAAACTGGGTTTCCAAGCAATACATGGAGAACGAATAATAGCATGACTTATGAGCACTAGAAGAAGAATTGTGGAAGGAAGGGAAGGTGATGTCTTGAGAACATCACATCTCACGAGGAAAAAGTCACTAAGCCTAAATGACCAGACCTTTGCACTCAACCCTACTACAAGCCTTAGAAAGACCTTTTCGATCTTGAGTAACCTGGTTCGAAAGTCAATTGGAAAATAAGGGCAAACCTATGGGTGAAAACATGCATTGTGTTCCTTTTTATGAGTGTGAGCGTTGTATCTGATTCCTGATTTTAAATTGACTCGTATATATGTGTGAATATGGAATCATTCTTTATGCGAGGGCATTTAGATACTTTTGTTGAGCTTGAACTTGCACAAGTAGCAAGTAATGCAAGCATGAGAATCTTTGGTGATGGTGTGTCACAATTTGAATATTTGAGTACACAATTGATCCATGCATAAGTAAATTGAGTCTTGTTGTGTGCATTCAAGATTTAGTCTTATGTAGATCTGTTTGAGGCACCCTTTTTGAATAGCTGAACTTGAGTTTGCTTGAGGACAAGCAAAAGCTTAAGTTAGGGGTGTTGATGAGTCCACAAATTGGACTCATTTAGGGCTTTGTTTTAATGGAAATAGTGTCCTTGAATGCTTGTTTTACCCCAATACCTTATTAAAATGCTTAAGTTTTAGGTATTTGAAGTTTTAGTGGAAGCATGGACACTAAGCCGCAAAACGGAGCAAATAGGGCTGAAAAGCACAAGAAATGTAAAGTTGCGGATCGCCGAGTTTGACTTGGCGAGTCGCCGAAACGACATAAGCCGCCCTTCGTTCCAGTACACGAAGCCTTAAAAGAAGTGGATCAAAAGGCGAGGAAAGGAGCAGTCGGCGGATCACCGATCAGTTCCACGAAGCAGTACTGTACCGCCCAATGATCCACAATGAAAGGATGCTAAAGGCAATATACTGAAGGCGATGAGCTAACCAAAGGGTGGATTACCGAGTTCATCACTGATCTCGACTAATCTCGCCGAACAATCCTCCACAGCACAATCTATGAAAAATATAAATACTATTTAGAGAGGGTTTTGTGGAGACTTGAAGAGAGGAGTTCTTCTTCCCTAAGTTGGAAGTGGGTCTTCTCTATTCACTTCTCTTTGCTTAATTCAAGGTTTAATCTCTTATACCCAGTTGATTTCATTATCATGTTACGTATAATTTCTCATTTGTTGATGTGTGGCTAAATACTCCCATTCTTGGGGTGTGATTTATCAAATATGGGTTGACATTCTTGTTGGATCTTGCTTGCTGATAGGCTAGATGTATGTTAATAGTGATTTCACTTAGTGGTTGTGGTTTAATCTAAAGGATTTGTAGTTGCAAATACAAAGCAACCCATGTGTTTTTGGCTTGCCCGAGAGGGAGGTCGCGAAACCAAACCCACTAGATTGATGGCCTAAGGAGTGGTTCGACATGAGGTTCATCCCGAGAGGTTGAGCCCTAGTCCCATATCCTAACACTCAGCTCGAGAGAGTGAGTGGGGTAAGGCGTAGACTGGTCTTCATACGGAAAATGGGTGTCTGAGAGGAACACATTTGAAACGGGGTAAGTTGCTCGAGAGGGAACTTATTTCCATTTAAAGCTTAGCCTAGTTACTATTATCTTGCAAATTTCATATTGAGAGCATGTACCCAACGATTTATCTCAACCTGTATTGCGGTTACATCCCAAGAACCTTTCCCGATACTTGATTTTCTTGTTTATTTTCCTGTTTTAGCACTTGTTACAAAACCTTCATTTGATTTTTGACCATTTCGTGTCACCCCCTTTAATTTACTATGTCTTTTATTGCAAACGTCTTTAGCTACGACTAATTCAAACGAAAGTCTAATTGGCTATTAATCCTCAAAACCGCTCCCTTGGGACACGATCCCAACCCTTTGTTGGATTACTACATTATCGACGATTGTAGACACTCATACCGTAGGTTAGTGTCGTTGGTCACGATAAACATCAAAATGGCACCGTTGCCGGGGAGTGGTGTTATTTGAGAATTTTTAGTCTAATAGAATTGTTGTTCTTGTTAGCAGTAGTGTACTTACCTATTATTTAGTTTTGTTTAGTTGGTTGCGTGTTGAGGCAGGACAATGAGTATACATGATGGAGAAGGTGGACCAATGGAGTCTCTTCCAACAGAGGTGATGAGGCTCAGGGATCACATCCTAAATTTCAAGCATCTCGAAGGAGAACCCTTTCATGAGTTGTGGCTGCGGTTTAAAACACTATTGATCACTGCCCCACTCATGAAATGCCCGATTTAATCCTACTAGAATGCTTCTACATGGGTTTAAGTTCCGAAAACAGAGAAATAATGAACTAACTCATGCCAAGTGGATGTGAGAAATACCCCTATGAGACCGCAGCCAAATTGCTTGACCTTGCAGCTAAAACCAACAAGGATGGAGATAAGGACCAGCAATTTACCATTTTGTTCGGTTAAATAAATAGCTAAACCCAAAAGGTCGAAGAACTGGAGTTGATGTTCAAAGGAAAGAGCAAGAGCCCATCATCTACGGATCAGGGAAGATGCATGGACATTGAAAACAGATGTATTAACTATACGTTGTTAACCATCCTCCAAAAGCTGAATGAGCAAGACAAAGTACTAGAGGAAATTAGAGAATATGTCGAAACGCTGAATCAGATGAGTGGCTCTCATTCTAGGTCTATTCAGCTAATCGAAAGTCTCTTGAATCTTGCACTAGCTCAGCTTCATCCGTATGAGCAAGCGGGATCACCTAGCTACACTAGGTGTAACACCAAAAAGCCGATTTGAGCATCGACCTGTGTCGTGCCACGACATTAACTAAGGCGTTGTTTGGGAGGCAACCCAAAACCTTTACGAGCTTTATTTTAATTCTAGAAGTAATGGTGTATTAATTTCTCAAGAGAAAACATGGAGAATGAATGAAAAATGTGGATTGGTAATTGATAGTCCAATTCGGCAAAGTAGCCGAAATATTCGGCCACTTCGATGTAGATCCCCGGCAGACTCAAGATCCAAGCTACAGTGTGTAACAATCGGGGACGAGGGAAAATTGCTTGGTGTAACGCTGAATCATTCAGCGGTACAAACTAATATCGCCGAATGAGCAACAACTAGATAGTTCTTAAAGACCAATAGTCTCAAAGAAATGGAAAAATGTTCATTTTCCACTCAATTTCCACTGTCCAAAAAATCGCACCTAGTAAGTAATTTTCTTTATCTATATACTCCTGGTATTTTAGTTGTCGATTAGTGCTAAAGCGTGGAATTACATTGCTTCCTAGCATTTCAACACAGTTAAAGCAACATAAAAGGTTGGTTTCTCCCAACTCCCGAAACTACTACAAGTTTGTTCTCTTATAAACCTATCTTGTCTAAATGCCAGATTCGATCTGAGAAACATGCCTACTTGATCTCAATTCTTGAAATCCCTCTTTGCCTATGCATGAAATGATTTGAGCTTTGGGTGAATGAATGTCATAGGTCTTAATTTAATTTCACTTTTGCAACTTTGAAATTGTATTTTGGGAATTTGAAAGGTCGAATTCGAATTGAAGGGAGGCACGTTAGATTATTTAGCGAACTGGGTCGGGTTCGTCAAACAACTAGGCGGCTCGCCTAAAGTGACTTCAATCGTGTTCTGTCTGCATTCCCAAATCTTCATTGCACTGTAACTTTCAGCGAACTAACCTTTGATCGGTGATAGTAATCAGCAATTCGCACTTTCTTATCGCCGACTAGTGAAAACTACTGGGGCAATAAATCGAAGTCGAGCTCGACCTGACTTGCCCAAGAGATTTGGCGATTCGCCGACAAGTTCAGCGCATCTGTCTGCCACTAAAGGTCTGCACCACTGATTTACTTATTTCTAACTTACTCCTTATTGTCTGCAGATATAGCTAGACCCAAAGTTACAAGAAGCAACAAGCTAACTCAAAGAAAGAAAAAAAGGATTACAAACAATGATGATGCAGCTGCATCCAAAAGCAATGTTGCAAAACCTTCCAGTGAGAGCAAAAGAGGCAAGGACAAGGACAAAATCATTGAGCTATTAGATGCAAGTTTTGATAGAGTGGGTTTTTACACCAATGACCCAACAACATATGATAGTGAGAGTATGAGTTCAGATGAAGACGAAATGGTAGAGGCACGGAGGAATGAGCTATGATCCAAACAACTTAATTACCCATCGCGGATCAGAAATCCTCAACCCACTGCTCAGACTACTCCAGCTCTAGAACAGGCAATAATACTGGCACCTCAAGAACAAGCCCCCCGCCTAGATCATCGAATAGATTTAAGTCTGATGGACTAAGAACAATCATTGAAGAAAAATGGATGTCCATAGATAGGGTGATCGATAGGTATCCTGAGATAATGGTGTGCCTAAAATATCACAAATTTCAAGTTTTCACAAAACCATGTGGTTCTTATATGCCAAGTTGGTTCAGAGAGTTTTATAGTGCATACAGTGCATTGGTACTTCAGCGGAAGATCAGAACGAAACAACTGGATTCGATAAAACGGTGGTTGGTCCCGCTAATCTCAGATAATAATGCTCCGAAATGGCTAGCAGAAGGAATCCCAATCGAAAAGAAAGATCTGAACGTAGTTGCAAGATACTGGTTCGGATTTATCAGTAGCTCCATTATGCCATCACAGAATGAATCAGTTATTCGCCTCGCTAAAACAACATGTATTGGGTGCATCATAGAGAAAACAAGGATAAATATGGGAATAATTATTGCGTCTAAAATCCATATGTGCTCCAAGCAAAGCTAGACGTCTCTACCTTTTCCGATATTAATGACCGCATTGTGTCAAAATGCCCGAGTACCTCTGGATGCCGAGAAGGATGTAGAAGTGATACCCACAACCTCAACCAATATCCGGAAGACCGAACCCGAATATCTTAAGGATAAAGCTGAAAAGAAGCAAACTAAAGTGGTGACCACTAGATCTACACCTACAGAAGCACTCTTGCTCACTCCCGCTCTTGGACCTTCAGGTATAGCCATTACCACTTCTACTTCCATTGACACTCCAGGTTCCTCTGTTGCTATTTCCAGTCCCCCACTCACCCACACTTCTTTATTTCAGATGGGACAAATGGCCCTTTCTTCTGTTCGTCGGGTTGCTTTTTAAGAAGTAGTTGTTCCAAGGATGATCCAAACGGCCCTAACTGATTTTGTGACAGCCCTGAACACTACCATCGAAGCCTTAGTGGCCAGGATAGCGGTGTGTGAGCACAAGCAAGGGTCCACTAGTGAGATAAGATTTTTAAAGCTGCCATTGCTGAGCTGCGAGAAGATGTGAATCACTTGAAGGCCACTGATGTATCCATGGTCTTTGGGACAGTGGAAATTCCAGCCATGCCTGAGAGGCCTCAGACTACTACTGGATATGAGGATAGAGCAGAGCAGATAGAAGATTCAGGTGCGGAAGTAGAGACTGATGAAGAGATGTTCGAGGGAGCTACAACAAATGACATAGCAGAGACTAAGGAAATCATGATAGATGCTGCTGTGCAGGCTTCCTTGGATAGAGCTCCGGCTGCGGGATTCAGTGGAGTGGGTCCTTCTAGAGGTTACCCTCAGCTTTGAAACCCGGACAGATGCGCCGAGCCAGGATCACCTCTTTATCTCCCTCTCTATCTTTCGTTACTCTACCTTTCAGAGTCGTTGTTATTTCAATTTGAGGATAAATACTTTTATTTCTGGTGGGGTGAGGACCACCTTTGTGTGTTATTTGGATATTTGGGTTGTTTGTTCTTAATTATTATTTTAAATTATTGCTTTTCTATGGATGTTTGAGCTCATGACTCCTGTTGTTTCACTTGCAAAATAATTTTGATCCTTTCGAAAAATTTTTGCCACCTCTTGTGTTGAAAGTGGCTGTTTTTTTGCAAAAACATTTGAGTCTTGGTTTTGATCTATACTGATGACTTGAATAGTGGTCCCAATTGAATAAACATGAATGTACGGCTACGATGAGGCCAAATAAAGTTGCATAGACAATATGTGAACTCTTTGTATCTCGTTGTGATTAGCCATTTATCAAATTGATTCTCTTGTGATGACCGTTGCACACTAGCGAGCGTGTCTAGTCTTTTTTGATTGAAGTATCGATGCCTTGTGTGATTAGCTTACTTTGAACCATACATGAATAAACCTAGAATTTTCCCTGTTAGTTTGATTGATTTAAAAAGGTGTACTCTTGAGATGATCTTAGGCAATTTTAAAGAGTGTGAGCCAATTTGACAAATACCTATTTTTGTGACCTACCTGTGAGAGTGTGAAACTCTTTTAAACACCTTTGAGCCTTACCTTTCTTTGGAAGAACCTTGATAAACCCTAGATTTTTTTTCATCCACTACCTATAATCCTTTTGAGATGTGTTTAGTGAATAGCCAACTTAGGCCAAAAGTCTAAGTTGGGGGTGTGGTGAAAAGGAAAAGGAAAAGTCAAGAAGTGCAAGGAAGCCTTCTGAACCTATTGTATTGCAAAACAAAATGGAAACCCTCCATATAAAAAAAAAAGAAAAAGAAAAAGCAAAGAAAAAGAAAGTTGTAGAATAAAAGCGCAAAAGAAACTGGGTTTCCAAGCAATACATGGAGAACGAATAATAGGATGACTTATGAGCACTAGAAGAAGAATTGTGGAAGGAAGGGAAGAGGATGTCTTGAGAACATCACATGTCACGAGGAAAAAGTCACTAAGCCTAAATGACCATACCTTTGCACTCAGCCCCACTACAAGCCTTAGAAAGACTTTTTTGATCTTGAGTAAGCTGGATCGAAAGTCAATTGGAAATTAAGGGTAAACATATAGGTGAAAACATGCATTTTGTTCCTCTTTTGAGTGTGAGCATTGTATCTGATTTCTGATTTTAAATTGTCTCATATATGTGTGTGAATATGGAATCATTCTTTGTGTGAGGGCATTTAGATACTTTTGTTGAGCTTGAACTTGCCCAAGTAGCAAGTGTTGCGAGCAAGAGAATCTTTGGTGATGGTGTGTCATAATTTGAATCTTTGATTACACAATTGATCCTTGCATAAGTAAATTGAGTCTTATTGTGTGCATTCATGATTTTGTCTTGTGTAGATATGTTTGAGACACCCTTTTTGAACGGCTGAACTTGAGTTTGCTTGAGGACAAGCAAAGGGTTAAGTTGGGGGTGTTGATGAGTCCAAAATTTGTACTCATTTGGGCTTTGTTTTAATGGAAATAGTGTCCTTGAATGCTTGTTTTACCCCAATACCTCTTTAAAATGCTGAAGTTTCAGATATTTCAAGTTTTAGTGGAAGCATGGACACTAAGGCGCAAAACTAAGCAAATATGGCTGAAAAGAACAAGAAATGGAATCGTGCGGATCGCTGAGTTTAACTTGGCGAGTCGCCGAAACAACATAAGCCGCCCTTCGTTCCAGTACGCGAAGCCTTGAAGGAAGTGGATCAAAAGGCGAAGAAAGGAGCAGTCGGTGGGTCGCCAATCAGTTCCACCAAGCAGTACTGTACCACCTAATGATCCAGAATGCAAGGATGATAAAGGCAAGACACTGAAGGCGATGAGCTGACCAAAGGGTGGATCGCCGAGTTCACTAATGTCGCCGAACAATCCTCCGCAGCACAATCTATGAAAACTATAAATACTATTTATAGTTGTAGTCTTTGAGAGATTGTAGTGTGGAACAATTATTATTATTATTTTCACTTTATAACATATTCTAGCTAATATTTTCTCTCAAGTTTGGAGAGGGTTTTGTGGAGACTTGAAGAGAGGAGTTCTTCTTCCCTAAGTTGGAAGTGGGTCTTCTCTATTCACTTCTCTTTGCTTAATTCAAGGTTTAGTCTCTTATACCCAGTTGATTTCATTATCATGTTAGGTATAATTTCTTATTTCTTAATGTGTGGCTAAAAACCCCCATTCTTAGGGTGTGATTTAGCAAATATGAGTTGATATTCTTGTTGGGTCTTGCTTGCTGATAGGTTAGATGTATGTTAATGGTGATTTCACCTAGTGGTTGTGGTTTAACCTAAAGGGTTTGTAGTTGCAAATACAAAGCCACCCATGTGTTTTCGGCTTACCCGTGAGGGAGGTCGTGAAACCAAAACAACTAGACTGATGGTCTAAGGAGTGGGCCAACATGAGGTTCATCCCGAGAGGGTGAGCCCTAGTCCCAAATGCTAACACTCAGCTCGAGAGAGTGAGTGGGGTAAGGCGTAGGCTGATCTTCATGCGACAACTCGGTGTTCGAGAGGAACACATTTGAAACAGGGTATGTAACGACCCTAAAAATGAACTAGTGAAACTAGAGCCTCACATGTGAGTTTGGAGTTGAGAACTTGATGAAATGATGAGAAATGACCGTGACGTCCGGAAACTAGTCATTTGAACTAGTGAGTTGTAAGGGTCAACTTTAAATGATCATATCTTTTAGCTCAAAATGAATTAGGTGGACCTTTACTTATCCAATTAAAGGTCTTTGAGTCCTCTTTCCAACGCCACCGAGTTTGCCCAATTCCGACCTTGGAGTAAAAAGTTATGCCCGAAATATTGAAGCAGTGTCAGGCTGAAAAAAAGGGCGAACTAAGACGGGAAGGGGCAGAATTTTTAAGTTAAGATTTTATGGGTCCTTAGTCCTTTTCCAAAATTGACCCTATGCTATTTTATTCTTTTCCTAGCAACTATAAGACCTTTTTATGACTTAATTCCTTTCATTTAAGTCACTCCTCTTAGAATTAAAAAGAAACTCATCTCCTTTCATATATTTCTCTCTAACTCAAGGAAGAAGAGGAGTTGGAGCTAGGATTGAAGATTTCGAGTGCTTCTTCTTCAATTTTCGTGGGTTTTCAACTTAGAGGTATGGGGATCCTTATCCTTGATTATTCTTTCTTTCAAGGAACCCATTCAAAAGGTTTTCAAGGTTTTTCAAATACACACAAAAACCTATTTCGTTTCTAGCATGGGTTCTTGCATAAAAAGGTTTTAAATGATGATTTATATGGTTATTAATGATTATTAATGGTTTTTAGAAAGAAATTCCCATGAACCCATGTCTTCTCAAATTCTCTAAATTTGGCCTAAAGTGGGTGTATTGATTTTGTGTAATTGATGGACGATTATTGTGTAGATTGTTGTGGACTGTTCATATATGTATTTATCTATGTGGAATTGTTAAGAATTGTTAGTGAATTGAAGGATGTGGGATGTTAGCCTTGAATGGACAAAATTGTGAATTGGTCTTCATGTTGATTATTGGCTTATGCTTAGCTTAGCTTGTATAGTTGAATGTTGTTATTATCATTGTTATTGTATTGTTAATTGTTGGAATATGAGGATGATGAAGATAGCCATGGAAAGAGGGTAAGTTGATCAAACTTGATAAATATTGTATAATTGGCATGGAATTGAGTATTGTGGCTTATGGCCTTTGAAAAGGGTGGTAAGATGGCTTGATCTCTTAGTATTAATATCATTGTTATTGGTTGGTTTGATCCACCTTTGGTGGAGGTGGTTATTTGTTGTATTATTGTGAATTGAGGCCATGAAGGGCATTATGTGAATGTTATTATATTGTTGTATTATTATACACATATGAGGCTATATGTAAAGTCCTATATGAAGCTATATGTGAAGGTATGATGTGAATGAGTTTTATGTGAAGCTATATGTGAAGGTATGATGTGAATGAGTTTTATGTGGAGCTATATGTGAAGGTATGGTGTGAATGAGTTTTATGCGATCTTGTGATGATCTTATGTAAAGTGGATAGCATTGTGAGTTAAATTATGACTTCTCATGATGTATATATGAAATGATGTTGGATTATGAAGTATCCTTAGATGATAATGATGTGACTTGGTTGATAGACTAAAGTGTCTCTCCTTGTTACTTAAAGTCTTGAATGCATGAATGTGTGAAGTGGGCTAGAACTAAGAAATGATGCCCTTTCTATAAATGCTAAAAGAGGAATTTTAGGCCAAGACTTGAATCGGCAAAACTAAGAAACGGTGCCCTTTCATAAGTCTAGCTTTCCTAAGTAAATGTAAAACCATGAAATCGGTAGACCTAATGGTGGTAGCCCTTCTCATGTGTGAAATGATGAACCTTGGATCGGTAGGCTTAAGGCACCCTTAATGAAAAATCGGTAGGCCTAAGGCACCCTTCCAGGGGGATTTAATGAGCTATCCTTAATGAACCTTGATCGGTAGATCCTTGTGGTGCCCTTTTTGGTAGATGTGCTATGGGTCGGTAGACCTAATGATGGTGCCCTCTCTAACACATATATGTGAATGAAATTACTTTATGGGAACTAAGGCTAAGCACCGAGTGGATATGGTTAAGATGGTAGCTCTCCCGAGTATGAGGCAAGAGTACGATGAACATCTTTGGATATCCCCTAAACCATGTGCCTACATGGGATGTGTCCTAGTTCTACCCTTGGCAAGTAGAACACCTTCCACGGTGTAGGGTTTTATGACACCGGATTCCATGTCTAGCTCGCATGGTCTATGTCGGTTAATGCCTATTCCCATCATGTGGGATGTGCACTCTAGTTATTGGATAGGTTCTACAACGTGTAGGTAGTAGTATGGGATGCTATCTACACATGGCACGAGTAGGCTTTGAAGATACTAAAGTGAGTTCCCTAAGTCTAACGACTATTATGTGAAAGTCCCCTTATGTGCTTGAATGTCTCCAAAATGGTTTCTTAAAGAATGTTGGTCTATTGATGTTATGTTGTAAAGGAAATGTCCTTATCTAAGGTAATCTTGGGGAACACTTAAGTGTGCTTGAAGAGGTTGTATGGGCGGTCACTTCTTGTCTCACTCAAGTGTGTCTTAAGATTATATTAGGTAGAGGTCCTATGGTAATGAAATGACATGTGTTCTTTTAAAGTTAAGCATGGGTTGTATATGGACATATGTTGAGTATATGTATGGTTGGCTATGGTCTTATATGTTAATGTTGACTTGTATTATGTCTCTTATACTTGTAAAGGAAAGGTTTTATCAAATGATATGAAAGCATTTACTTCCTTGAAAATGTCCTTTTTGGCATGTTTTTGCATGGTCTCCATACTTAGTACTTAATTGTGCTAACCCCTTCTTTCCCTTTTTGGACTAAAGTGTAGGGATTTGGAGATGATGACATGTCATGGCTATTTGATAGGTTTCTAAGTGTTGAAGCTGAAGACTTGGTGAGTCCTCATATATTCGAGGACAATACCCCATATGTTCTTTTATGTCTTATTAGTATTGTTTAAGTTGTGTATGGAATTGGTCCCGAATTTTGTACTCTAAAGTAATAGATGGTTTTGAGACATCATGTATAAAGTCTAGAAAGTCTTCCGCTTGCTATTGTTTCTTTTTTATGAAATGTTTTCTTGGTAAAGAAAGTTTTTAATTCCTTATGGTTTTAGTGTCTATGTGATGAATGAATTGCTAAGAGGCTTGTATTAGACCTCTTCGAGGTCGAGTACGTCGGTTACGACTAGGGGGTGATCCCGGGTCGTGACAGGGTAAGTTGCTCAAGAGGGAACTTATTTCCATTTAAAACTTAGCCTAGTCACTATTATCTTGCAAATTTCCTATTGAAATCATGTACCCAGTGATTTATCTCAACTTGTATTGTGGTCACATCCCAATAACCTTTGCCCATACTTGATTTTCTTGTTTATTTTTCTGTTTTAGCACTTGTTACAAAACCCCCATTTGATATTTGACACTTTCGTGTCACCCCCTTTAATTTACTATGTCTTTTATCGCAAACGTCTTTAGCTACGACTAATTCGAACTAAATTCTAATTGGCTATTAATCCTCAAAACCACTCCCTTGGGACACGATCCCAACCTTTGGTTGGGTTACTATATTATCGACGATCGTAGACACTCATACCGTAGGTCAGTGTCATTGGTCACGATAAGCATCAAAATGGCGCCGCTGCCGGAGAGTGGTGTTATTTGAGAATTTTTAGTCTATAGAATTGTTGTTCTTGTTAGCAGTAGTGTACTGACCTAATTTTTAGTTTTGTTTAGTTGGTTGCGTGTTGAGGCAGGACAATGGGTATACATGATGGAGAAGGTGGACCAATGGAACCTCTTCCAGCAGAGGTGATGAGGCTCAGGGATCACATCCTTAATTTCAAGCATCTCGAAGGAGAACCATTTCATGAGTCGTGGCTTCGGTTTAAAACACTATTGATATACTGCCCAACTCATGAAATGCCCGATTTAATCCTACTGGAATGGTTCTACATGGGTCTAAGTTCTGAAAACAGAGAAATAATGAACCAACTTATGCCAAGTGGATGTGAGAAATATCCATATGAGACCGCAACCAAATTCCTCGACCTTGCAGCTAAAACCAACAAGGATGGAGAGAAGGACCAGCAATTGACCATTTTGTTCGGTCAAATGTATAGCTTGACCCAAAAGGTCGAAGAAATGGAATGGATGTCCAAAGGAAAGAGCAAGAGCCCATCATCTATGGAACAGGGAAGATGCACGGACATTGAAAACAGACGTATCAACGATACGTTGTTAACCATCCTCCAAAAGTTGAATGAGCAAGACAAAGTACTAGAGGAAATTAGAGAAAATGTCGAAACACTGAATCAGATGAGTGGCTCTCATTCTAGGTTTATTCAGCTAATCGAAACTCTCTTGAATCTTGCACTACCTTAGCTTCATCCATATGAGCAAGCGGGATCACCTAGCTACACTAGGTGTAACACCAAAAAGACGGTTTGAGCTTCGACCTGCGTTGTGCCACAACGTTAACTAAGGCGCTGTTTGGGAGGTAACCCAAAACCTTTACGAGATTTAATTTTATTCTAGAAATAATGGTGTATTAATTTCCCAAGAGAAAACGTGGAGCATGAATGAAAAATGTGGATTGGTAATTGATAGTCCCATTCGGCGAAGTAGCCGAACTATTCGGCGACTTCGATCTAGATTGCTGGGAGACTCAAGATCCAAGCTACATTCTGTACCAATCGGCGACGAGGGAAAATCATTTGGTGTAACGTTGAATCATTCAGCGGTACAAACTAATATCACCGAATGAGCAACAACTGGATAGTTTTTAAAGACCAATAGTCTCAAAGGAATGGAAAAATGTTCATTTTCCACTCAATTTCCACTGTCGAAAAAATTGCACCTTGTAAGTAATTTTCATTATCTATACACTCCTGGTATTTTAGTTGTCGATTAGTGCTAAAGTGTGGAATTACATTGCTTCCTTGCATTTCAACACAGTTCAAGTAGCATAAAAGGTTGGTTTCTCCTAACTCCCGAAACTACTAAAAGTTTGTTCTCTTATTAATTTGAAATTGGTTGGGTAGACATGTGCTAGACCTCTTTATGATAAACCTATCTTGTCTAAATGCTAGATTCGATCTGAGAATCATGCCTACTTGATCTCGATTCTTGAAATCCCTCTTTGCCTGAGGATGAAATGATTTGAGCTTTGGGTTAATGAACTAGGTGGCTCGCCTAAAGTGACTTCGATCATCCTCTGTCTGCATTCCCAAATCTTCATTGCACTGTCACTTTTAGCGAACTAACCTTTGATCACCGATAGTAATCGGCAATTCACACTTTCTCTTCGCCGACTAGTGAAAGCTATTAGGGCAAAATCGGAGGTGAGCTCGACCCGATTCGCCAAAGATATTTGGCGATTCGCCGACAAGTTCAGCGCATCTGTCTGCCACTAATGGTCTGCACCACTGATTTAGTTATTTCTAGCTTACTCCTTATTGACTGCAGATATGGGCAAACCCAAAGTTACAAGAAGCAACAAGCCAACTCAAAGAAAGAAAAAAGGGACTACAATCAACGATGATTCAACTGCATCCAAAAGCAATGTTGTGATACCTTCCAGTGCGAGCAAAAGAGGCAAGGGAAAGGACAAAATCTTTGAGCTATGAGATGCAAGTTCTGATAGCATGGGTTTTTACACCAATGACCCAAAAACATACGATAGTGAGAGTATGAGTTCAGATGAAGACGAACTGATAGAGGCACAGAGGAATGAGCTATGATCCAAACAACTTAATGACCCATCGCGGATAAAAAATCCTCGATCCACTACTCAGACTCCTCCAGCTCCAAAACAGGCAATAATAATGGTACCTCAAGTACAAGCCCCCTCGCCTAGATCATCGAATAGATTTAAGTTTGATAGACTAAGAACAATCATTGAAGAAAAACGGTTGTCCATAGATGGGCTGATCGATAGGTATCTTGAGATAATGGAGTGCCTAAAATATCACAAATTTCAAGTTTTCACAAAACCGCGTGGTTCTTTTATGCCAAGTTGGGTCAGAGAGTTTTATAGTGCATACAGTGCATTGGTACTTCAGGGGAAAAGACTAGTCACGTCTTTCAAAGAGTTGACTATGTAGTGGTTAAAGGAAGGAAAGTAGCTTGTGATAGTGAGGCTATCAACATAGTCTTGGGTATGTCCACTAAGATTAATGATCAGTGTCAACACTTGATCAGAATGAAGCAGCTGGATGCAATGAAACAATGGTTGGTCCCGCTAATCTCAGATAATAATGCTCCGAAATGGCTAGCAGAAGGAATCCCAATTGAAAAGAAAGATCTGAACATAGCTGCAAGATACTGGTTCCAATTTATCAGCATCTCTATTATGCCATCACAGAATGAATCAATTCTTCGCCTCGCTAAAACAACATGTCTTGGATGCATCATAGAGAAAACAAGGATAAATCTAGGAACAATTATTGCGTTTGAAATCAATATGCGCGCCAAGCAAAGCCAGACATCTCTACCTTTTCCGGTATTAATTACTACATTGTGCAGAAATGCTCGAGTACCTCTGGATGCCGAGAAGTATGTAGAAGTGATGCCCACAACCTCGACCAATATCCGAAAGATCGAAGGCGAATATCTTAAGGATCAAGCTGAAAAGAAGCAGACTGAAGTGGCGACCACTAGATCTACACCTACAGAAGCACTTCTGCTCAATCCAGCTCTTGGACCTTCAGGTATATCCATTACCACTGCTACTTCTACTGACACTCCAGGTTCCTCTGCTGCTATTTCCAGTCCCCCACTCACCCACACTTCCCTTCTTCGGATGGGACAAATGGCACTTTCTGCTGATCGTCGGGCGCTTGTTTAGAAACAACTGTTCCAGGAATAATCCAAACAACCCTAACAGATTCTGTGACACCCCTGAACACTACCATCGAAGCCTTAGTGGCCATGATAGCGGTGTGTGTGCACAAGGAAGGGTCCACTAGTGAGATAAGATTTTTAAAAGCCACCATTGCTGAGCTGCAAGAAGATGTGAATCACTTGAAGGCCACTGTTGTGTCCATGGTCTTTGGGACAGTGGAAATTCCAGCCATGCCTGAGAGGCCTCAGAGTACTATGGGATATGGGGAAAGAGCAGAGCAGGCAGAAACTGAGGAAATAATGATAGATGCTGCTGTGCAGGCTTCCTTGGCCAAAGTTCCGGCTGCGGGAGTCAGTGGAGTGGGTCCTTTTTGAGGTTACCCTCAGCTTTGAAACCCAGACAGATGCACTGAGCCAGGATCACCTCTTTATCTCCCTCTCCGTCTTCTATATTCACTTCCCCTTGCTTAATTCAAGGTTTAATCTCTTATACCCAGTTGATTTCATTATCATGTTACGTATAATTTCTTATTTCTTGATGTGTGGCTAAAAACCCCCATTCTAGGGGTGTGCTTTAGTAAATATGGGTTGATATTCTTGTTGGGTTTTGCTTGCTAATAGGTTAGATGTATGTTAATGGTGATTTCACCTAGTGGTTGTGGTTTAACCTAAAGAGTTTGTAGTTGCAAATACAAAGCCACCCATGTATTTTCGGCTTGCCCAAGAGGGAGGTCGCGAAACCAAAATCACTAGACTGATGGCCTAAGGAGTGGGTGGACATGAGGTTCAACCCGAGAGGGTGAGCCCTAGTCCCATATCCTAACACTCAGCTCGAGAGAGTGAGTGGGGTAAGGCGTAGGTTGGTCTTCATACGGCAAATGGGGGTCCGAGAGGAACACATTTGAAATGGGGTAAGTTGCCCGAGAGGGAACTTATTTCCATTTAAAGCTTAGCCTGGTCACTATTATCTTGCAAATTTCCTATTGAAAGCATGTACCCAGCGATTTATCTCAACCTGTATTGCGGTTACATACCAAGAACCTTTCCCCATACTTGATTTTCTTGTTTATTTTCCTGTTTTAGCAGTTGCTACAAAACCTTCATTTGATTTTTGACCATTTCGTGTCACCCCCTTTAATTTACTATGTCTTTTATCGCAAACATCTTTAGTTACAACTAATTCGAACGAAATTCTAATTGACTATTAATCCTCAAAACCGCTCCATTGGGTCACGATCCCAACCCTTGGTTGGGTTACTATATTATCGACTATCATAGACACTCATACCGTAGGTCAGTGTCTTTGGTCACGATAAGCATCAGTAAGCTCATTACACAATGCATTAGCACCAATATCAAATGAGACTCCACACTTTCTAGTTAGTGTGTAATGTTCATCACAAAAGACTCATTCGATATGCACATATTGTCTATGCAACTTCATTTGGCCTCATCGTAGTTGAACATTCATTTCGTTAAATTAAGGGCACTATTTAAGTCATTGATATTGATCATAACTTATACTCAAAGTTGCACAGTAACAAGCACATTCATACACAAAAGAGGTGGCACAAATATTTCAAAATAGGTCAAAACCATTTCCATTCAAAACAAGGAGCCACAAGCTCAAATACCCATAAGATTAAAATTAAAACACATGTATAGATTAAAACACCCAATATTAACAAATAAAACAGAATCACAAGAGGTAGGTATAGAAATACCTCACCCCACCCACAAAAAAATAGTTGTCCTCAAATGCAACTAAAGCATAAAAATCACAAAAACAACATAGAGAGAGGTAAAGAATGGTCCTGTCTATTCAGTCGCTCCATCTATTGGGGCATCAATGCTCGGGGTAACACTCTGGTCTTGGGCATCAGTTCCCAGGGTGACAACAACACCAGCTCCACTAGAGCCTGCCATGAAAGTCTCACTCAACGAAGTCAGCACGACCGACTGCACCATAACCTCCTTAATCTCCGCTAGGCCCTCATATGTGGTCTCCTCCTGGGTACCGAGCTGCTTCTCATTAGTCTCAGCCTCGGACTCTACAACTACATCATCATCTCTAACCTCATCTCCGGTGGTAGCTGGAGGCACAACAATATAGGCTGGAATATCTGTGTCTAGGTCATCGGGGATCTCCACGGTCCCAAAAATCATCGACATATCAGTGGACTTCAACTGGTCCACATCCTTTCTTAACTCAGCAATTACGGCCTTTAAGGTCGTCACCTCATGAGTGGCTCCCTGACCTCTCTCACACACCTCTATCCTTGCCGTGAAGGCATTAATAGACTCTCTAAGAGGTGTCACAACAGCGGTGAGAGCTCTCTTAATCATCCCAGGGACTGTTGCCTCTAGCCTGGAGGAACGAACATCAGCAGAATGGAATAGATGTCCTATCCATAATAGCGTGGCCTAGGTGAGTGGAAGTCGGGATGTAGCAGCAATAGCAGGTGACCTGGGAGACAGTGGAGCGATAGAAGAACTCAAAGTAATAGAAGGGGCAGAGCTAGAAATACCTAAAGGCCTTGTGACTGGAGTAGGCAATACTGCCTCTGCAGGTAGTGTCTCAATGTCAACAACCGGGGATGTATCCACCGGGGTTGCCCTTTTTTCCTTAGCTTCATCCTTCAAATACTCGGCCTCAATGAGCTGGATGTCGGTAGAGGAAGTGGGAATCACTTCCACATCCTTCTTCTCATCGCGTGGCACCCAGGCTCGTCTGCATAATTCGATGATCAACACCGGGAATGAGAGAGATGTCTAGCGTTGCCTGGCCCTCATGGCCATCTCCTGTCCAATAATCATACATAAATTCATGCGCTTCCCTCTAATAATGGATCCAATATAGGACGCCTTTGTGTGGCGGAGGACAGACTTATAATGGGACTACATAAGTGTGCTACTGATGAAGCCGAACTAATACCTAGTTGCCACATTAAGGTCTTTATTCTCAATTTGCACTACGACCTCGATCCACCTAGGAGTACCGTCAGATAAAAGAGGGGCCAAACATCCTTTCATATCCTCTAGGGATGTTTTTCTGATCATGTGTTGGTAGTCATCTATAATGTTGTCAGTGCATCCCAACACAACGTTTATATCATCACTGTCGCACTTTACCTTCCTTCCCCTAACAATTAGATTGTCTACTAGATTAAAGGTAGCAACCTTCCTATTTCCCTGTGGCACTAGAGCTCCATAAGCAGTGTAGAACTTTCGGACCCAATTAGGAATGTAAGAACCCCAGAGTTTAGTGAAGATCTCTAACTTGTGGGCGTTTAGGGTGTGCCATATTTCTGGGTATCGATTGATCACACCATCTATAAACAACCACTTCTCCTCAATGATAGTCCTCAGTTCCTCAACCTTTAGTCTGTTAAGAGACCGGGGGGAGGACCCTGTGCAGGTGATGTTGGGACCACAGCCTGGTCTGGAACTGGAGGAGGAGGAGTGTTCTGGGGCATCCGGATCCTAGACGGATCATAAATCCTCTTGGAGTGCATTTTAGATAACCGGGCTAGTAGCAGTTGATCGTCCTTAGGTTCAAAAATGCCAGCCTGAGGGTTCTGATGTCCCCCATCGCTCTCAGAGGTGGTGAGGTGAGTAGCATAGTTTCCCTCACTATCAGAGCTAATTTCCGGTAACTCAACTATGAGCGCCTTGCTCTTTGCTTTGCCCTTCCCACATGTGGTAGAAAGTTTGGTTGCCTTAGCTTTGGATGCAGCTGCATCCTTATTGATTATGATTCCTTTTGCCTTCTTGTGGTGCGCATGTCTCATCCCGGTACCTTGGGTCTAGCCTTATCTGCCAAATACATCAAAAAGAGTTAGAAAATAATTCAAGAAAATTTCAAAAATCATGTTGCAGAAAGACTCGCCAAACCAATCGACGAGTTGCCGAGTTAGTATGGTGAGCCAGATCAGGTTCACCGAAATGATCAAATTAAAAGATTTCCAGAAATCAGGCAAGTCGGCAATATAAAGGGTCCTTCGAAGAATCGCCGACACTACTCGGTAAGCTCAAACTAGCCCGATGAAATTTATAGCATGTTTTAGGGATTATGGTCGCAGAAAGGGTGATTGATGGACCTTACGGTGAGTCACCGAGTGAACTCGGTGAGATCAGGCTTCCCGCCAAAATTTTCAGACTCTAACTCAGCCAAATTGAGAAATTAAGGGCGATCAAGGGGGATATTGGCGACCCATCGAACGGTTCGGCGACCTCGACGCAGCTCGCCAAACTGCCCAACGTGCCAAATTTAACCCCATATCCCAAATTCAATTGGAAAGTCAATTTGTAATTGAATTGTAATGACCCTCCATGTCATTTCTATGTTTATGCCTTTTGTTCATCGTTAAGCGCATTCAAATAGTGACCATAATTCATTTATGAGTTGTTGGAACTGATAGTTCGGTCACCTAGTCATTCATTTGATTTTTATGCAAATTTTTGTGTTTTGAAGCTTTCGAACTTTGAACGATCATTTTTTTAATTAAAAGTTCATAATGATGACCTTAGAATGCAATTCTGACATTTTCATCCGCTTCGAAAGGGCTTGTTTAGAGAAGTAGAATGGTCAGCATGACTTCGAGGCTTTCAGTCCGAGTTTATTCAATTAGGCGTTTTAACTTTCAAGTTCTTGCCCAAGTTTGACCTTGGCCAATATTCTTGGTAAACGTTCCCGGATGAGAATTTCGTCAGAGTAGTTAACTTAGGAATATCAATTTTGGTCTAGAATGACCCTACGTATTGATCCTAAGCTTATTCTGACTTTTTATCGAGATGACCTCATATGAGAATTTTGTTTTCTCTGTTGAGTCTGGAATAACAATTTTGATAGGGTAGCATATTTCATTTGTGTGCACGGGATTCCGAGCAATTTCAGAACACCTAATCAAAGATTTTAATGTCGCCAAAAACCAGCTGATGTGCATCAGCTGATGCAGGACAATTTGGTCTTTGCATATGCAGATCTTGGTCCGCGTTCGTGGAGACCAAATTATTTGGTCACCACTTTCGCAGGGTCCATGTCGCGTTCGTGAAGGGTTAGGCCCCTGGCCTTCACATTCGCGGGGACCTGATCGCGTTTACGGGCCCTTCACTTCTCTTGCCTTACTCACGTGCTCCTTACCACATTTGCAAAGAGTAACCTTTCTGAGCCCTAAAGTTTGCGGACCCCTATGGCTATGTTTTTTATGAGGATATAAGATACTTGGCAAACCAAGGGTCGAGTTCTCAATTGGGGTTCCAAGGGACCAATAAAGGTCCTTGGGAGGAGACTCAAGGTTAGAAAGATTGATATGATCCATGGAGAGACAGAGATAGGCAGTGGCGTGAGAAAAATTGAGAAAGAGTAGACGAGAGGTACAATCATCAAAGTTCAAACCCATATATGGCTCTACAAAAAAATGATGCTCCCAACAACCAAGCAAGTGTGAGTGACCCAGCGAGTTCAAAGATCGAGGAGATGTTGAATCTAGTTCTCAAGAGGGACAAGTCTACAAATAATGAAGTTAAAGAGATCGACAACGGTGCATCTAACTTAACCTAAACCATGAGCTCTAACTCTTAAACACTTGGAGACCCAAATGAATCATTTGTAGGCTTAAATGAATCTAAAAGTAAAAGGTACTCTTCCTAGTGATACTTTATTGAACCTGAAAACTAATGGCCATTGTATGGTGATGGTTACTAGGAGTAGAAAGATTCTTGATGATACCAAGGTTATGACTAAGAAAGTTGCAAGTGAGAAGGTTGTTGATGGGGTGAAGTTGAGTGCACCTATCAAAATGTTATTGATGAGAACCAAGTGACTGAGGAGTATGCAATTGATGATGAAGAAAATGAGGATTATCCTCCTAGCATTGTGAGAGAAGATGAAGAAACAAAAGTGGATGAATTCATTAAGGGCGATGTGCCTAAGTTCCCCTCCATATCCTCAAAGAATGTTGAAAACAAACACAATCAATTTAAAAAGCTTCTTGATCTTTTTAGTAAGTTATTTGTCAATATACCGCTAGTTATGCTTTCTTGCAAATGCCAAGGTATTCAAAGTTTATGAAGGAGATGTTAAAGAAGAAGAGAGTGGTTAGTATGGGTACGATTGAGATGTCCCACCATTGTAATGTTATGATTGCCAACAATTTGGCTACTAAAAGAGAGGATCCAGGAACGTTAATAATCCCATATACCATCTGAGCATATAAGTTTGACAAAGCCTTGTCTAATCTAGGGGAAGTATAAACTTGATGCCCTTAGTAATTTTCAAGAAGTTGGGTCTCAAGGATCCAAAGCCTAATCCAATGAAATTGCCTATGGTGGATCACTTTACCAAAAGGCCTGTGGGTATACTATTTGACATTCTTTTCAAAGTACAAAGATTCATTTTCCTATCCAACTTTGTAGTGCTAGATTGCAACATGGATATAGAGGTGCCTATCATTTTAGGTTGACTATTCCTTTCCATGGGCTGAGCATTAGTTGATGTTGAGTTTACAGAGCTTACATTTTGAGTTAGAGAGAATAAGGTGAAGTCCAGTGTGGGTACTCCTATGAAATCATTAGTTGATTGTAAAGTGGTTTATGTGATTCACTCTATGGATGAGTTAGGTGGATGATCCATGGGAGAAGAGGTGCCACCCGATATTGGGTGATCTTGATGTACTTGAGTTGTGCCTCAATGTTAAGTCAAACGCTTCTTGAAAGACAACCCAAGTATTTTTAAATTCTTTTTACTTCACTTTTTGTTGTTTTGGTTTGTTTCAAAGGATTTAACTTTATCAATAATCAAGTCGAATCTCCTGCAACATAAGAGATTTGTCTTTTTTATTGATTCTTGTGGATTGGAACAAAAAAAATTCTTGAATGAGGCTAGAGATGAATTGTGGAAAGATGTTAATGATCAATGATGAAAAATTGGACGTCTTGGCCATAAGCTTCAGATATGAGGAACGCCGGTTAGAAATTGTACTATTGTAGTCAAACGTAGAGTTCCAACAGTGAACTAAGAAATAATTATAGGAACCTGTGCTTGACCAGCGAATCACCGATTTAAAATTGTACATTAGAAGATTAAGTTCTAGTGCAAAATAGTGTACTAGCAAGAAATTTTAGCATTGTGGTGAATCAGTGTCTTATCGAAGGTGATTGGAGTACCACCCATCGACCGTAAGTCATTGAAGATATTTTTAATTTTGACTCATGGAAGAGAAAAATGGATTTTGACTAGCTTTCCTGAATACCCAAACATCTAAAACCCTTCAACTTCTTTCATATACATTCCCCACACCTCCATTTCCTATATTCATCTCCCCCACTCACCATTAAACCTCCAACCTCCTAACTCCATCTTTCCTTTTTCATTTTCTCTCTTTTCTCCCCACTCTAAACTCCTATTCTCTCTCAAATCACAAAATCTCTCCTTTGTATTTTCTAAAGTTGAAGTTGAAATCTACATTGAAGCTCTCAAGAATTTCTCCTCACTCTCTTTAATCTTTGGTATGTTACTCTATTTGACTAATTTTAAGCTTTCATAATATGGAAATGTGATAAGAATTTCATGCTTTAGCTTAGTTTCTGCAAAACCCACTTGTTGAGCTAGATATTTGTACTTTGAAAAAGGGGTTTTATACTTTAAAATTGATAGATTTGAGTTAAATGTGACTAGGAGAAATCGCATGTGAAATCTTATATAGATATATTAAAATTTGAGTTGAGTGAAGTGGAAGTAAATCGTTTGTGTTTATGTAGTGCATGAAATTTCCATATGATAGATTGCGTTCTATCATTCCTAAGGATAAATTTGTCATTATGTGAATCTTTGAATGTTTGGTTGAAAACTGTGATTGGGTAGCATTCATGAGTATTGTTGAAGTGCTTTGAATGCTTATAATCTTGAAGTGAGAATAAAATTGTGAATAAGAGGTGTGAATTTAATAAATGCCTTACTTGTATGCTTGATGATTCCCAGTAATAAATGAGGTGATATCCTTCTCAAGGGAAATCATCATGATCTGTTTTGAATTGCAATGAGAATCCTTTGGGGAAGTTTGAGTACCCATCGGACACGTGTGTGAATTTCAGAGCTAAAAATGGACCATTTTTGGTCGAAGAGGCACATGTACAACATTGATGCTTCACAATAATTGCCATGCGTTTCACACTTGCAAAGCCAGTTGGATCAAGAATTTAATAATTTTGCCGACCTCAATTGGCGTTTCCCGTGTGAATCGCAAGTCTCCATTGGCAAAACACTTATGTAACACCGGTTGACCTAGTTAAGACTCTGTTAGGCTATTGTTTGTAGTTGGAATTTACACAAGTGGTCTGTAAGTTTGCATCCGTGAACTGTTAGTCGACTGCCGATCTCACTGTATGTAGGAATGTGTGTTTCTTTTTGCACTATTATTCTTTTTCTTTTGTTAACTTCTTTTAGTTTTGGTTTCCTATGCATAACCGAAAGTCCCAAACATATGTGTTTGTATTTGTTGCCTCACAATCTTTGATGTAGATGATATCTGCTGGAAGGTGACACTTATAACGTTCAACTACACATATATACTTAAATGTGTAGATGATCGTTAATGAGTCCGAGATTTGGACTCTTTTAGGGCTTTATTTAGATAGATTTAGTTTCCTCAAATGCTTAATTTGTGCCATAAATTGATGCTAAATCCTTGATTTTCAGGTGCATAGATTTAGGAACAAAGCAAGGACACTAACGGGCACAAAGGAACAAAACAAACATAAAGAATGAAGAAAGGCAAGCCTGGTGATCACCAAGGTCACTTGGCGAATCGTCGAGTGGCTATCTGACCGCATAAAGTTCCAGTGTGCCAAGACTTAAGGGAAGAAACCAAGTCGGCGACAAAAATGAGCAATCGGCGCATCACCAGCAGTTTCACGAAGCAGTGATAGATCGCCCAAAGTTACAGAACCCAAGGATGCTGAATGCAAAGGCTAAAAGGTGATGGAAGAGATCAAAGGGCGGCTCACAGAGTGGTTCGGCGAGCCCGACTTACTTCCCCGACAGGACATTCGTGGCTTATTTTCGCCAACTATAAATTAGATTTTGAACATTTAGTTTAGGATCTATCTAATCTTTTACAATATTGGGACATCTATTTTTTCATTAGTACAAGTTTTTCTCTGGAGTTTTTTTCTTAGTTTTTGAAGAATATTATAGATTCAATTTGGAGATTTTGGAAGTGGGTTTCAGATTTTCTTCAAATTGGAGTATTGTAAAGACAAAATCACTCTTACCCAGTTGATGGATAATCGATTCGGTAATAGTTTTTACCTTTTTATGTTGCTTGGCTAAAACCCCAATTCTTGGGGTGTGATCATGTAATTATGGGTTGAATTAGTTTACAGGTATTGATAATTGCTAGTTTAAATTCTATTTAAAAGTCAGTTTAATCATTAATTGTGGTTTAATTTAAGAATTGTAGTTGCAAATGCAGTTCTACCTTTTTGTTCTTGGCTTGCTTGAGAGAGAGGATTTAGAACTAAGGTTATTTATTAATGGTTTGTGGGTATTGGGTTGATCTGGGTTTAGCTAGAGAGAGTGAATCCTAAACCCATCCCACACATTTAGCTCGAGAGAGTGAATGGATTAAGTGTGGGTTGTTCTTCATTGTCATGCTTGTTGATATTTGAAAGAAATCACCTGATTCAGGGTAGTTGTTCGAGAGAAAACTACCTCCCTTATAGTCTAACCTACTCACCGATATTTAGCTATTTACTTGAAGTTGCAATTACCCATATGCCTATATTTTCCTATAATCGATCACATCACGAGAATCTATCTCTGTATTGTTATTTCAAATCGTTTGTGACTGTTTGTAGTTGATAATTACAACGAAAACACCAATTTGACATTTGTGTCACCCCTTTAATTTGTTTAATGTCTTTTTCCGATAATGTTTATTCCTATGGCTGACTAGACCGCATTCATACTTCTTAATTGAATTCTAAACACATACCGCTCCCTGTGAGATTCAACCCCAATTCATTTAGTTGGGTTTTATATTGATTTACGATTGTTGCCACCTAGAATTTGATGAGGTGTGCTTGAAACGTTTAAATCAATATGGTGCCACTGCCGAGGAGTGGTGTTGTTTGAAAGTCTTTTGGTGAAGTTGAATTGTGTTCTTTTTAGCTATAGTTGAATCTACTGACTTTTATTTTTGGTTTGTGGTGTTGCTTGTTAAAACATAGGAGGAAATGAGCGTCAACGGAAGCAATGGTAGCCAAGTGGGCCACCAAGATAATGTCGGAAACCTCAACGATGTCAATGATCAAAACATCAATGACCCATCTCAAATGGTGTTTGGGCCATTCATTTGCCTCCAGCTGAAGGACACGTTGTTTTCCACATCACAAGCACTATGCTTCAGCTCTTTCAACTGAAGGGTTTATTTGGAGGGCTAGCTCATGAGGATCCCCATGAGCATATCAGAAATTTTGTTGATGTTTGTGGACCATTCTCTTTTCAGAACATATCTCAAGAATTGGTTCAGTTGAGGTTGTTACCATTTTCTCTAATTGGAGAAGCATGCAAGTAGTTGGCTGAGTTGCCAAGAGATTCTATCACTTCGTGGGATGAGCTTATTACCGCATTCCAAGTGCAATTTTTCCCTCCTTCGAAGATGATGACACTTAGGGACAATATTCAAAGTTTCAAACACTTAGAGGGTGAGCCAATCCATGAGACTTTGCTGAGATTTAAGAAGATGGTGTTGTAATGCCCAACTCATGGATTCCCCGATAATATATTGTTGCAATACTTCTATAGAAGCCTCAATTCGGTGAACAAGGGGGTGGTTGATCAACTTTCTATGGGAGGTTTAATGCAACAGCCATATGCAATAGCATCCCAACTCCTTGATTGCATGACCAAAATTAACCGAGCATGGTACACTCGCAAAGACCAAGTCTCTCATCTTATTTATAAAATGACAAAGGAGAAGATCGAAAAATATCAAGAGAGAGACCAAAACATGGCAAAGATGATGACCTAACTGGACATCTTGCCCAAGAATGTCATGGGTGCTGGTACAAAGAGTGTAAATGTTGTGGGTATTGGTGGTGTGAACCCTGATGAGGCAAATTTGAAGTGTTGAACAATGAGGAAGTAAATTTCCTAGCCAACCAAGGAGGAGGTTATCGTGCTAACTACCCAATGTCGGGTGGAAACCAAGGTTGGAATAGAGATGAGGGATGGAGAGACCGTGATAGAGATTGGCTTGATCGTAACGCCCCTTTGAAGGAAAGATAGGGGGCGAAGGATAGGTATGTTCCTCCACATGAGCGTCAAAAGCCCAGAGATTCTGAGGGTGGCTAGACTGAAGATATGCTCTCACGCATTCTTAACAAGGTTGAAGGGTCAGATAAATTTTTGAAGGAAATGAATGAAGATGTATAGAATGTCAACCAAACGGTGACCTTTTATTACGTCTCTATCAAGCAGTTGGAGACCCAAATGGGTCAGATTTCATCACATCTTAACCCAAGCCAACAAGGGGGGTTGCCTAGTGATACTATGGAAAACCCCAAGAATGAAACTTGAATGGGTACTTGTGTCGTGCCACGACATTAACTAAGGCTCTTCTCGGGAGGCAACCCAAGTTTTTAATGCTTTGTTTTTGTTTTTGAATAACAGGTGTTGATTGTGCAGGTTGAAAGGTGGAATGTTTTTGAAAATGCGTAGATTGGCGAGCCAAGAGTCTAGTCGGTGACTCGTTAAAGAGGTCGGCGAGCCCGACTTAGACCGTCTTTGGACTAACAAAAATATCAGGTGCAAGTTTGTAAAACTTGGCGGGCCAATGGATGAATCGGTGACTCACCGAACAAGTAGGCGAGCCTAATTTTGTCCATCGTTTGGACCCCCAAATTGACTGGAGGTCCTGTAAAACTTGGCGAGGTAAGTCACCACTCGACGCTTCGCCGAGTGGTTCGGTGTCATCGACTAATACCGTCGAAAGGGCCTCGAACTGAAAGGTTTTAAAAGGCCAAACAATTTAAAATTTCAAAATCTTTCATATTCTCACATTTCTAACCCCATACACTCACACCCGCACTTCATATTTCCTGTTTTTTTGCTATTTCGATTGCTTTTTTCTCTTGATCTCGTGTTTGGATTTGGATTTGGATTACATTACTGCCTAGCATATCAAATTCTTCATTCGGCAATCAAGTTGGTTTTCCTTACCCCGAACTCTAGATTAGTAGTTGAACTCAAATGTATTTGGTAAAATTATGTTTTTGTGTACTGGGCCTGTGTTGGAATCATATTTAATGTGTTGTTGTGCCTGTTTTAGTTTCGAAATTTTGCCTAATTACTTAAAGTGTTGATTTCTCGAGTTTTGTGCATTAAAATTGATCATAAATTATTGGGTTGCGGTTAATTTATGTTGGGCGTAGTTGGATGAAGTCTAAGTAACCCTTAATTGTGCTAAATGACGTACTTTGCCCAATGATGGAGCGTTTGACGCCATTCTTAAGGGCAAAATTCGTCAAATGACCAATTTTGGCCAAACTAGGGAAAGTTTGAGTACCCCGGAGGCATGGGTTGATTGGGTCTGGGCCTAATTGCATAAGTGTATAGTTTGATTTTGATTTCGAGGGCTGCTGGCAAAGATCACTATAATTTATCAAAAGAAATACAAGTAGCTTCTTGTTTACAGTTTGATAAAATTATGGAAAAATTACATAGATATTAGAATCTAATTTACATTACATAGTCTACTATTTTTTAATTACAAAATATAGTTTTTGATTATAGAACACAATAATTTTAATGGGACACAATTTTTGACTGATTTTTTTTTATTTTGATGCTATTTTTTGGGCGTGGAAATGTATTGTTTAATTTTCATATTTTCATCATTAGGCACATTTCTTATTTGATAGTTTACTTTTTTTTTGGGTGGGGGGGGGGGGATATCTCTCTCATTCCATTTCAGTTTTTGTGAAAAGTTTTGCTTTTACCATAGTTACTCTTCATTATTGTTTGTTTTTTAAAAAAAAACGTTGCTTCTCTATTGTTGCTTGTTTGTAAGAAATTTTATTTTTCAATTATTGTGAATAGACTGAAGTTGTGAATGAAAAAATTGATAAAAAAATATATTTAAACTTTGTAGGAAATATATATTATAGTCTGAAATTAGAAGTCAGTTTAGAATACTCACGGCAATTGGTTTTATTTAATGGACATCTGTAATTATTTTTTTGGTTTCTTCCAAACTATTGTACAATTATTAAATTTGTATTGATTCTCATAATTAAGATGAATTGTTTTAACTTTTTTTCTTATTTTGTTAGCTTTCTTGATCTTGCAATGTCTCAAATCTTTTTAACAGTCTCTGATTCAAATGTTGAATGTGTACAAATAGCATTTATTTTCTAGATATGTTGCTTGAACTCTTCTAAAATGTCATTGGGTGTAAATCGGTATATAATATAATTCCAAGACCTTATCATTTAATTTGTAAATATAATCTGATTTACACACTTAACAGAATTGACTTATTTAAATTGATAGAATATGTGGCTTATTGTAACTTCTCGCAATTTGAAATATCTAGGAAGAAGCTAAGAATAGTCATTTTTGGGAAGAATGAAAATCTGGAAATTTTGTTAAGTTAGGAAAAAAGTGAGTTGTTGGTCAACTTCAAACGGCCATAACTTCTTGCTCAGGATGAGTTAGGAGCACTTCCAGTTATGGTAGGAAAGCTCTTGGAAAGATCTTTCCAACGCCGCTGAGTTTGCGCGATTCCAAGTTTGTATGAGTAAGATATGCCCTTTGGAAGTTGGGCTGATGGAATAAGGAAAGTTCAATCTGGATTTTTAAAGGGTAGTTTGGTCTTTTCCTTGACCAATTATTTTGTTTCGTTTTTGGTAATTAAGTTAGGGTCTAAAAAGAATTAGATCAGTTTATGCTTTTACCTAAATACGCTAGGGCTTGGATAAGAGAGAAAAGAAGAGGAGAAAGGAGAAGAGAAGCAAGATTCGTCAAGATCGTTGAGTTTAGCTTGTGGATTTCATCGGTGGTGATCTCTACAAGGTATGTGAGATGACCTAGCATTGGGTTAGTTCATCCATGTGCCAAACTTGATTCAATTTCAGCAATGTATATTGATTTGAAAGTAAATCCCTAAAATTTTGGATGAAGTCCGTTTGAATCCTTGTGGATTGTGTTGTAGAAGTTGCTTGGGATTGATTCACGTTTTTAGTTGTGTTTTCGAGTAGGATCCGATGTATATTGAGGGTATAGATGATTCTAAGTGTTTGGGGAAAGAACCAATGAAGTTTAGAGGGTTTAGAGCTGGAAAACAAAGAAAATATTTCGTCGGTCGAAATTTAGCAGTGCCTCCGCGTCGCGGAGCTAGTCCCCAGATGTGGGAAAAGTCGTTACACATCGTGGAGCGGTCACGGACCGTTCTGCCTCAAAAGTTATTTTCAAAACCAAAATTTCAATGCTTCTCCGCGTCGCGGACCCACCCTCAGATATTGATTTTTGGTCTTCTCTCATGTTTAACTATCTAAATTCGTTCCTAAACATCATGAGATCTTTCCTATCACAAATCACGATCCTTCAATCCATAAATTCAATTCAAGGAAAGTTAAGAGTCAAGTCAAGAGAGGTCAAGAATCAAGTTAAGAGAAGTTCATTAAGTTTTCCCAAAGTCTTTTACAAACGTTTTAACTTTGTTTTAATACTTAAGTTTTGAGTTCAGTAAAAAGTAAAGTTGAAGTTCATTACTTCAAAAGTATACGGGGGCTATGTATTCCTAAAACGGTTTAAAATGATTTCGTATTTAAACAAGAAAGGAAACCTCGATTTCCAAGGAGCCTTCGGGCTAGTTTTAAGAAAAGAGTAATCGCTTTCTAAATGAAGCAAAAGAGGAAACTTTGATTTCCAAGATAGCCTTTGACTTAAGTTTTTGAGCAATAATCTCAATTCACAGAAAGAAGTATGTTTTTAAGCATAAGAGCTAATATTATATTTTTGGGAGTAGTATTGAGCACCGATATGGGGGAGAGTTCAGACAACTCACAGCACCAATAAACCAAGTAGCCACCATGGGTAGAAAAGGGTCATACTTTTTAGATGATTCCTTTAGTGCTTTTTAGCATAGACTAGTGGATCCATTTAGTGAGTTAGGTTCAATACCCCTGGCAAGGTATAGGACGATCGTTGGCAGCGTGAGGTAAAACGATGTATCATCACTATAGCTCTTAAGTGATGGTTGTCGGTTAGAGAAGATTCATAACAATATTTTGTATTTTTATTTACAAACAGAGTTCATATTGTATCTTTGCATACATACAGAGTTATTATTGTATTTATAAATACACAGAGTTGACAACATGCTTTAAACAACTTTTCCTTATATTGCACTTGTTTTTAAACTGCTTTATATTGAAAGGAGTTCAGTTATGTTGAGTTGAGTTGATCCAGGTAAGTTCTTCAGTTCCTTTCAGATTCTTTTCAAGCTTAAGTTGTGTTTTACATTCCAACTCGCATACTCGTACATTTAATGTACTGATGCCAGTTGTCCTGCATCGTCTTATGATGCAAACACATGTAACTAGGATCAACATCCAACACATCGTTGATCCAGTTGAGCTTCAGAGTTGTTGGTGAGCCTCCTTGCATTCCAGAGGATCCCCCTTTTTCATTACTTTATCATTTTAGTTCATTAGGATTTCGTGGGCCTGTCCTGACATCCATCTCAGTTGTTTTAGAGGCATCATAGATAGATAATCAGTTAGTTAAATTCATTTGTCACTACTTTGTTATTGGCTTATGTTCAAATTTGAGTTGCCATTTTGGCTAAGTTAAATGTTTAATTTTAAAAACATTATGAGTTCAATTTGAGACAATTGAGTTATTTAGCATATGAATCGTTTTCTTAATGCTTAAAGTCTTCCGCTGAGTAAGTAAGTCAGGCCAAGGGTTCGCTTGGGGCCAGCAATGGATCTTGAGTGCCGGCCACGTCCAAGGTGTAGGCTCGGGGCGTGACAAGCTTGGTATCAGAGCATAGAGTTCAAGAGTCCTAGGGAGTCTATGAAGCCGTGTCTGTATAGTCCTAGTTATCGGTGTGAAGCGCGCCACATCTATAATTAGACGACTGCAACACTTAGGAAAATTTCTAATTTTTTCACACTCATTTCGTGCATTAGAGTTTGATCTCTAAAAAGTTTCTCTCTAATTCATAGTTGCACGTGTTTTCAAATAATCATGCCTCCACGAAGAGTTGTCCGAGGTCGTCCTACTAAGAGAAATGTCGAGGAATAAGGGGTACCTAATGCACCAGAAGGGCAACCCCAATGAGAGGTCACCAAGGCTGAATTCCGTAAAGCTATTCGGATGTTGAGTCAAGTTTTGACCGATCAAGTTGGACAGAGAGATAATTGACATGAAGTAGCTGATACTTCAAGGATCCGTGAGTTTTTAAGGATGAACCCACCAAGCTTCACAGGTTCAAGTGTCACAAAGGATCCGAAGAACTTTGTTGAAGAGATTCAAAAAGTTTTTGAGATTATGTGTGTTGTTGATGCTAAGAGGGTGGAACTAGATGCATACCAAATAAAGGGTGTCACTACAATCTGGTTCGACCAATGGAAAAAGAATAGGGTTGATGATGCGCCAATAGTGAGTTGGGCTGTGTTTGAGAGTGCTATAATGGGGATTTTATTTCCCCGTGAGTTGCGAGAGGCAAAGATAAGAGAGTTTCTCACCCTTAATTTGGAGTCTATGAGTGTTCATGAGTACAGTCTGAAGTTCACACAACTTTCCCGCTATGCTCCGGAGTGGTTGCTGACATAAGGAGCAGGATTAGTTTATTTGTTGCTGGGTTGTCTCGTCAGTCAAGCAAGGAAGGCAAGGTAGTGATCTGATAGGGGATATGGACATAACAAGGCTAATGATCCATGTGCAACAAGTTGAGGAGGATAAGCTGAAGGATAGAGAAGAGTTTAAGAATAAGAGGGCTAAGACATTAGGGAACGAGTTCAGGCAGCAAAAGAGTAGTGCGAACGGGTCTTCCTTCCAACAGAAATAGAAGGGACCTGCCCCATCATCTGCTAGTGCACCTACACCTAAGAACAAATGTGAGTACAATAGTCAGAATTCCTAGAGTTTCAAAGCTAAACCTACCTATTTTCAAGGCAGTATGGCACAAAGGGGTCGTAAGCCTCCTGCATGTGCTAAGTGTGGTAGAAACCACTCACGTATTTGTCGTGAGGGCTCTACTGGTTGTTTCAAGTGTGGTCAGAATGGTCATTTTATGAGGGAGTGTCCTATGAACATGCAAGGTAATGGTAATAGGGGACATATAGCCCAATCTTCATCAGTTGCTCCACTAAACAAGACCGCACCTAGAGTAGCTACTTCCGGTACTGGCGGAGAAGCAAACTGTCTTTATGCGATCACTAATTGCCAAGAGCAAGATAACTCTCCAATGTTGTCACTGGTAATTCCTTATGTTGCTATGAATTTTAATGTTATTCCTGAGCAACTTAGTGAACCATTCAGTGTTTCTACACCTGTTGGTGATTCTATTCTAGCAGAAAGTCTATCGTGATTGTCCCGTTTCCGTCAATCACAAGAGTACCATGGCTGACTTAGTTGAGTTAGACATGGTAGAGTTTGATGTCATTCTAGGTATGGACTGACTTCATGCCTGTTATGCCTCAGTTGATTGTAGAACTCGAGTTGTCAAGTTCCAGTTTCCAAATGAGCCAGTCTTAGAGTGGAAAAGTACTTTAGCAGTGCCTAAGGGTCGTTTCATTTCATACCTTAAGGCGAGAAAGTTAGTTTCTAAGGGTTGTATCTATCACTTAGTCCGAGTTAATAACTCTAGTGTTGAGATACCTCCCATTCAGTCAGTTCCTATAGTAAAAAAGTTTCCAGAAGTCTTTCCATATGATCTACCGGAGTCCCTCCTGAGAGAAAGATAGACTTCGGTATAGATGCTCTTCCGTATATTCGTTCTATATCTATTCCGCCATACATAATGGCACTAGTAGAGTTGAAAGAGCTTAAAGAGCAGTTGAAAGATCTTTTAGAGAAAGGTTTCATTCGACCAAGTATCTCACTTTGGGGTGCTCCAGGCTCATTTGTGAGGGAGAAAGATGGTTCCCTTAGGATGTGTATAGATTATCGTTAGTTGAGCAAGGTTACCATCAAGAATAATATCCTCTTCCAAGAATTGATAATCTTTTCGATCAGCTTCAGGGTGCTTCGTGTTTCTCGATGATAGACATCAGATCAGGCATCCATCACTTGAGGGTAAGGGAAGTTGCTATACCAAAGACAACGTTTAGGATCCGTTATGGTCATTATAAGTTTCTGGTCATGTAGTTCGGCTTAACCAATGCGCCTGCAATGTTCATGGACCTTATGACTAGAGTATTCAAGCCTAATTTAGATATGTTTGTTATCATGACCATTGATGACATACTAATCTATTCGAGGAATGAGGAAGATCATACTAGTCATCTCAGAATAGTTCTCCAAACTCTAAAGGATAAGGAGTTATATGCCAAGTTCTCTAAGTGTGAGTTTTGGCTTGAGTCTGTGGCCTTCTTAGGCCATATTGTGTCTGGAGAGGGAATTAAAGTTGATACTCAGAAAATTAAGGCAATGCAGAATTGGCCTAAACCCATATTTCCAACTGATATTAGGAGTTTCTTGGGTTTGACCGGCTATTATAGAAGGTTTGTAGAGGGGTTCTCTCCCATTTCGTCCCGTTTGAACAAATTGACTCAGAATACAATAAGGTTTCAATGGTCTGAAGCTTGTGAGAAAAGCTTTCAATAATTGAAAAAGAGGTTGACTATTGCCCTAGTTTTGACCTTACCATAAGGTACTCAAGGTTTTGTGGTGTATTGTGATGCATCTAGAGTTGGTTTGGGTTGCGTATTAATGCAGAATGGCAAGGTTATAGCTTATGCATCCAGACAGTTAAAAGTTAATGAGAAGAATTACCCAACCCATGACTTAGAGTTGGCTGCCGTAGTATTTGCCTTAAAAATATGGCGTCATTATCTTTATGGTGTTCATGTGGATATTTTCACCGATCCAAAGAGTCTTCAGTATGCGTTTAGTCAGAAAGATCTTAATCTGAGACAGAGGAGGTGGTTAGAATTACTCAAGGATTATGACATGAGTATTCTCTATCACCCCAGGTAAGGCTAATGTTGTTGCTGATGCCTTGAACATGTTATCTATGGGTAGTACTGCCCATTTTGAGAAAGATAAGAAAGAGTTAGAAAAAGAGGTGTATAGACTTGCACGACTGGGAGTTTGACTTATGGATTCCATAGTAGGAGGAGTAGTGGTGATGAATGGGGCTGAATCTTCATTAGTGTTTGAAGTGAAAGAAAAGCAAGACCAAGATTTTTTATTGCTTGAATTAAAGGCAAATGTTCATAAGCAAAAAGTGATGGCTTCTGAACAAGGGGGAGA
This sequence comes from Solanum stenotomum, assembly GCF_019186545.1. NCBI lineage: Eukaryota > Viridiplantae > Streptophyta > Magnoliopsida > Solanales > Solanaceae > Solanum > Solanum stenotomum. The sequence goes on along the minus strand of NC_064286.1, from coordinate 28,777,618 downwards.
TGGTGTTTTGGAGGTATCAAGGTAGATTGTGTGATTGATTTCAATGGTAATTGGGATGATCACCTATATCTGATTGAGTTTGCATACACCAATATTTACCACTCTAGCATCCAAATGGCTCCTTACGAAGCTTCTTATGAGGGAAGATGAAGATCTCCTATTGGATGGTTTGAAGTTGGTGAACCTAGGTTAATAGAAATAGACTTAGTTCGTTAAGCTATGGAGAAAGTGGAAGTTATTCAAGAGAGATTGAAAACATCCTAGAGTCATCAGAAATCCTACACTGATGGTAGGAGGAGAGAGTTAGAGTTTGAAGTTTTCACCCATGAAGGGTGTTATGAGGTTTGGTAAGAAGGGGAAGCTTAGTCCCTGTTATATTGTCCCTTACAGAATATCGAAAAAGGGTAGGTAATGTAGCTTATGAGTTGGAGCTACCACAAGAGTTAGCTGCGGTTCATCCAGTATTTCATGTCTCCATGTTGAAGAAGTGCATGGGCGATCCTTCATTTATAATACCAACTGAAGATATTGGGATCAAAGATAGTTTATCTTATGAAGAGATTCTGGTTCAAATTCTAGATCACCAAGTTCGCAAGTTGAGAACAAAAGAGGTAGCATCAGTCAAAGTACTTTGGAGGAACCAATTTGTTGAAGAAACTACTTGGGAAGCAGATGAGGATATGAAGAAGCGATATCCACATCTCCTCGAATCCGGAGAAGTTTCGAATTAAGGTATTAATCATTTCTTAGTATTTATTTATAAGTTGGCATGTTGTTTCGCATTTGCTTGTGGGTGTTTGAGCTGAATGTTGCATGTCACACCCTTAACCTAGTAAGAGTACTCTCATCCGAGACTCTCATTCGAGGATGAATGTTCCCAAGGGGGAGATATTGTAACATCTCGCAATTTCTAATAACTAGGTAGAAGCAAAGAATTTGAAATAATCATTTTTGGGAAGAATGAAAATCTGGAAATTTTGTTAAGTTAGGAAAAAAGTTAGTTTTTGGTCAACTTCAAGTGGCCATAACTTCTATCTCAGAATGAGTTAGGAGAACTTCCAGTTATTGTAGGAAAGCTCTTGGAATGATCTTTCCAACGCCGCTGAGTTTGCACGATTCCAAATTTGTATGAGTAAGATATTCCCTTTGGAAGTTGGACAGATGGAATAAGGAAATTTCAATCCGGATTTTTAAAGGGTAGTTTGGTCATTTCCTTGCCCAATTATTTTATTTCGTTTTTGGTAATTAAGTTAGGGTCTAAAAAGAATTAGATCAGTTTACGCTTTTACCAAAAAATGCTAGGGCTTGGAGAAGAGAGAAAAGAAGAGGAGAAAGGAGAAGAGAAGCAAGATTCATCAAGATCGTCGAGTTTAGCTTGTGGATTTCGTCGGGGGTGATCCCTACAAGGTATGTGAGATCACCTAGTGTTGGGTTTGTTCACCCACGGGCAAAACTTGATTAAATTTCAGCAAAGTATATTGATTTGAAAGTAAATCCCTAGAATTCTTGATAAAGTCCGTTTGAATCCTTGTGGGTTGTGTTGTTGAAGTTGCTTGGGATTGATTCACGTTTGTAGTTGTGTTTTCTAGTAGAATCTGATGTATATTGAGTTTATAGACGATTCTAAGTGTTTGGGGAAAGAACCAATGGAGTTTAGAGGGTTTAGAGCTGAAAACGAAGAAGAAATTTTGTCGGTTGAAATTTGATAGTGCCTCTGCGTCGCGGAGCTAGTCCCTAGATTTGGGAAAAGTCATTTCGCATCGCGGAGCGGTCACGGACCGTTCTGCCTCAAAAGTTATTTTTGAAACCAAAATTTAAATGCTTGTTCGCGTCGTGGACCCACCCTCAGATATTGATTTTTGGTCTTTTCTCATGTTTAACTATCTAAATTCGTTCCTAAACATCATGAGATCTTTCCTATCACAAATCACGATCCTTCAATCCATAAATTCAATTCAAGGAAAGTTAAGAGTCAAGTCAAGAGAAGTCAAGAGTCAAGTTAAGAGAAGTTCATTAAGTTTTCCAAAAGTCTTTTGCAAACGTTTTAACTTTCTTTTCAGACGTAAGTTTTGAGTTCAGTAAAGAGTAAAGTTAAAGTTCATTTCTTCAAAAGTATATGGGGGCTATGTATTCCCAAAATGGTTTAAAATGTTTTAGCATTTAAACAAGAAAGGAAACCTCGATTTCCAAGGAGCCTTCGGGCTAGTTTTCAGAAAAGAGTAATCGCTTTCTAAATGAAGCAAGAGAGGAAACTTTGATTTCCAAGATAGCTTTTGAGCTAAGTTTTTGAGCACTAATGTCAAATCACAGAAAGAAGTATGTTTTTAAACATAAGAGCTAATATTATATTTTTGAGAGTAGTATTGAGCACAGATATGGGGGAGATTTCAGACAACTCACAGCCCCCATAAACCATGTAGTCCCCATGGGTAGAAAAGGATCATACTTTTTAGATGATTCCTTTATTGTTTTTTAGCATAGACTAGTGGATCCACTTAGTGAGTTAGGTTCTATACCCCTGACAAGGTATAAGACAGTCATTGGCAGCGTGAGGTAAAACGTTGTATCATCACTATAACTCTTAAGTGATGGTTGTCGGTTAGAGAAACTCCCACAACAATATTTTGTATTTTTATATACAAACAGAGTTCATATTGTATCTTTGCATACATACAGAGTTATTATTGTATTTATAAATACACAGAGTTGACATCATGTTTTAAACAACTTTTACTTATATTGCACTTGTTTTTAAACTACTTTATATTGAAATGAGTTTAGTTATGTTGAATTGAGTTGAACTAGGTAAGGTCTTCAGTTCCTTTCAAATTTTTTCAAACTTAAGTTGTGTTTAGCATTCTAACTCGCATAATTGTATATTCAATGTACTGATGTCACTTGGCCTGCGTCATCTTATGATGCAGACACATGTAACCAGGATCAGCATCCAGCACATCTTTGATCCAGTTGAGCTTCAGAGTTGTTGGTGAGCATCCTTGCATTTCGGAGGATCCCCCTTTTTCATTACTTTATCATTTTAGTTCATTAGGATGGTGTGGGCCTGTCCCGACATCCATTTCAATTGTTTTAGAGGCTCGATAGATAGACAATCAGTTAGTTAAATTCATTTGTCACTAATTTGTTATTGGCTTATGTTCATATTTGAGTTGCCGTTTTGGCTAAGTTAAATTTTATTTTTAAAAACATTATGAGTTCAGTTTGAGACAGTTGAGTTATTTAGCATATGAATCTTTTTCTTAATGCTTAAAGTCTTCCGCTGAGTAAGTAAGCCAGGCCAAGGGTTCACTTGGGCCAGCAATGGTTCTTGAGTGCCGGCCACTTCAAGGGTGTAGGCTCGAGGCGTGACACTTATAATTGGTATACCACTACTGTTCATTCTAAAAATACCAAATAAATCATCATTTGTACAATGGTTCCCCAACTTTGGTGTCACATTGTATACAAACTGGTTCTTATGTATGCAAAATATTTTGTTCTTGGCGTCCACTAATGTTTAAAATAGGTTTGTGGTTTGTGAACATATAAAATGGGGTGTCAATTATTATTTAATCTGATTGCATGACATGATCAACTTTTTCTAGAATTGTATTAAAGAAGTATATAACTTGGTTCTAACATTCACACAAGTTATATAAATATTGATGTTTAATGGTATATAGTTAGGTTTCATAACGACCTGTACCCGTCGTTATGGAAAAGCCAATGGGGAAGGAATTTGGGCCAGAAAACTTCTGAGTAGTGACTTGGAAGTTTCCTACTCAGAAGTTTCTAGCCTAGGCCAAACTTGGATGAAATCTAAGTCAGGTGAGGTCTAGGGAAATCTAGTAGTGAATGGGGCTTTTAATAAAGAATTTGATCACAAGAGTGGATAGCCAAGACGTTAAGTATCTTGTACGGCTTAACAGTATCGAATTCGAGCGAGTAGAACTCTCGAAACTGATCTTGGCGTGAAAGGGTAGTGTTTGAACATCCAGGTTTGAAGGTGTGTTGTGAAATGGGAGCTTGGAACTCAAATTCCGAGCTTCTGTCTCTGTGCAGGCCGCCAGGGTGGGGCCGTTGTGGCGAGATGGGGTACGCCATGGCGGGCCAGTCGTGACTAAGTTCGGGAAAAACCCCAATTTCGTTATTTTCTATAAAATCGTTCTTAAGAGCTAAGGGACGACACATAACAGTTTCTTGATAGATTTCCATGACTTCTAGTGCTAAATGTAAGGAAATTACTCCTCTAATCTATATTTCGATTCTTAGAGCTTAGAATCTTGGGTAATTATCATTAGGGGAGGGTTTTGGCTTTAAGTTAATGGTGGGAAAAGCCCTAATTGAACATTAGGATCATAAGTTTGGTCTTGGGTTAATAAATTTTTTATTATCCGGGTAAATTAAACCTTGTTTAGCGATCCTTGCATTAATTGCTTGTTGATTAGTAGAGTTTTGGTACAAATGACTTTCAGTTCTAGGGGTTGACTTCCACGATGACTTCAACATTTAAACATGCTTCTGTATCTTTAAGTGTTTTAGCCTCTTAAGAATTGCTTAGACGGGTCGTAGTAATGGTTCTCCCACCCGAGGGTTATTGTGGGTGCCAATCACAGCGGTCTGGGTCGTGACAAAGTTGGTATCAAATCCCTAGGTTCGTTGATCTGATTGTACCAAAACAAGTCTAGTAGAGTCTTGCTGAATGGTATGGAGACGTTTGTACATTTTCTTTGAGAGGCTACAGGACTTTAGGAAATCTCTCTGTCTTTTTCTCTCTTCGTGCTATGACTTGATTCCAATTGGTATCTGGTTATCCAAATTGATATCTAATTCTCTTTCACTCTTCCGTCCGCAGATAGTTAGTACGCGATACAACCGCGTTAGGCCCGTATCCCATATCAATGAGCCAGGTGAGGAACCCACAGCAAGAGGCCGCGGTTGAGGTAGGGGTAGACAAAAAAAGAAAGGGGCAAAAGTCGAGGAATGGTAGCACCCGCTAGGGGTGAAGCCCAAGTTGAGAATGTTCCTAGGGAAGTGGCCCCTCCTACACCCCAAGAAGAGGTGGAAAAAAATGTGGAGATCGAAGACAAGGAGGATGTTGGACCAGAGGAGGATGCACAGGCTGCGAATATCGGCATTCCTTCCTTATACCCAATGTTAGCTCATCAAATCCTGACCTTTCTGTAGGGGTTGGTCGGCCCTGGAGTCCTTCCCACAGTGCAAGAAGTTCAACCTCCAGCCAACTGCCCCATTGCTGCTACTGTTCCCAAGGTACATGGAACATTAGGCACTGATGCCTTTTTTCGTCCCCTGTTGGGTCCTGTGATGACTTGTACTAAGCATGAGGTGTTGACTAAGTTTTTGAAGTTGAAGCCGCCTATGTTCCATGGTTCTGAAAGTGAGGACGATTATGAGTTCATTTTGGATTTTTATGAGAGGCTTCACAAGTTGGGCATTGTACATCAGCATGGAGTAGAGTTCATGACCTTCCAGCTTCAAGGTGAGGCTAAGCATGGTGGATGGCCTATGTGGAATGCAAATAGCCCATCTTGCCCCCACTCACTTGGACGTAATTCCATGCTTTGTTTCTGGAGAAGTATGTGCCCTAGACTTTAAGGGATCGCAAGAAGGATGAGTTCATGGCCTTGGAGCAGGGTGGTATGACCATAGCTACCTATGAGGCTAAGTTCCATACCTTGTCCAGATACACTACACAGTTGGTGACTATAGAAGAGGAGAGGATTTGTTTATTCGTTAAGGGATTGAACCCGAAATTACAGGTATTGTCTGTTCACATGACCTCTGCAGGTAAAAGTTTTAATGGGGTGACAGACTATGTGAAGAAAGTGGAAGGAATTCGACGTGATGGGCAGGACAAGGCTTTGGCTAAGAAGCCCAAGAGCACATGTAACTTTCATGGTTCCTACTCAGAGGTTCAGGTAGGCTGACAATTGTAGCCTGGACAATTCAGCAAGCCATGCCTGTTTCTACAGTTGGTTACTCGAGAAATCCACAACAATATCTTATTCAGGATGGTCAGGGAGCCGCACCTGCGTCTGGCAGCATGCCATCTTTTGGCCGTAGTTGTTACAATTGTGGAGAACCTACGCATATGAGGAGATATTGTCCCCATCCATGCATGTATGACCTGTGCAACAACATACTAGAGCAGTGGTACCAACGGGCAGTGGTAGTAATGGTAGAGGACGTCCACATGGTGGGCGATGAGGAAATCAGTGAGGTCGTGGAGGCCAGGGAAATGGTAATGTAGGTAAAGGAGCAGTGCAGTTAAGCAATGAGGTTGCCTGTCAAGAGGACATGGCTCAGTTTTATGCCTTTCCGGGTAAGACCGAGGCTAAGGTGTTCATGAGTCCACAAATTGGACTCATTTAGGGCTATATTTTGATAGAAATTGTGTCCTGAAATGCTTATTTTATCTCAATATCTGATGAAAACCCTTAAGTTTCAAGTATTTGAAGTTTGAAGGAAAGCATGGACACTATGTTGCAAAAAGGACCGAGAAGGCTGAAAAGAACGAAGAAATGAAGGCCAGAGGATCGCCAAGTCCACTTGGCGAGTCGCCGAAAGGTCTTACTTTGCCTTTTGTTCTAGTGCGATGAGCCTTGAAAAAAGGATCAAGTCAGCGGAAAATGGGAGCAGTCGGCGCATCGCTGAACAGTTCCCCGAAGCAGTACCATGCCACCTAATAACCTAGAGCATGATGATGCTGAAGGCTGGTGCAAGATGGTAATGAACTACACCAAAGGGCGAATCGCCGAGTTGATCGGCGATTCCGACTAACGACACCGAACTATCCGCTGCAACACAAATCTGTGAAAACTATAAATACTAGTTAGAGTTTTAGTTTTAGCATGAAACAATTATTATAATTTTCATATAGAATAGTAGTTTTTCATATTTTTTCTCTAAGTTTGAGAGGGTTTTGAAAACTTGAAGAAAATGAGGGTTTGATCTCCAAGGATTTGGAGTTGGGTCTCTTGGATTCTTCATTCTTGTCGTATAACAAGACTTAAATCGTCATACCCATTTGAATGCAAGATCATTTAGGTATAAATTTCTATCTCTTGATGTGTGGCAAAAAATCCCAATTCTTGGGGTATGATTTAGCGAATATGAGTTAAGATAATTGTTGGGTCTTGCTTGCTGATAGTTTAATCGTAGTTTAATTGTGATTTCGTTTAGTAGTTGTGGATGAATTTAATGAATTTGTTGTTGCAAATACAAGTTTATTTATGTGTTTTTAGCTTACTCGAGAGAGAGATCATAAAACTAAGACCACTAGATTGATGGCCAGTGTGAGTGAGTCGACATGAGGTTCAGCTCGAGAGGGTGAACCCTAGTCCCATTTCTACATACTCAGCTCGAGAGAGTGAGTGGGTTAAGGCATAGGCTCATCTTCATGCGGCAAGTGGGTGTCCGAGAGAACACAATTGAAACAGGGTAAGTTGCTCGAGAGAGAGCTTATCCCCTTTGAGGCTTAGACTAGTCACAATTACTCTATGAATCTTCTATCGAAAGCATGTACCCAATAATCTAGCTTAACCCGTATTCTCGTTACATCCCAAGGATCCCCTCTCATTATTTAGAAACCATTATTGATTTTATTGTTTTTACTTTACTTGTGACAAAATTCCCCCATTGTTAGTTGACACTCTTGTGTCCCCCCTCTAATTTACAATGTTTTTACTCATTAATGTCTTTAGCTACGACTAGTTAGAACGAAATTTTATTTTTCTATAAATTCTCAAAACCATTCTATTGGGACAATCCCAACCCTTGGTTGGGTTACTAAACTATTGTACTATCGTAGACACTTGCATCGGAAGTTCTGTCTTGATTACGCAAACATCAAAATGGCGCCGCTGCCGGGGAGTGGTTTTATTTGTAAATTCTTAGTTAAGTAGAATTTCTGTTTTTAATAGTTGTAGCTTTACTAACTTAATTTTTAGTTTTGTTTTGAGTGTTTGTGTGTTTTAAAAGACACATGAGTATGTCAAGCAGTACTCGGGAGATAATGAGGTTTCCTTCATTAAAGGTAATGAGGTTCCGGGATCGTATCCTCACTTTCAAGCAATTGGAAGGTGAACAGATCCACAAGTCATGGGCAAGATTTAATGAACTGATCACCCAATGTCCAAATCACGACATTCCCAACATATCCCTCTTAGACTGTTTCTATAGAAGTTTTGGTCCCGTAAACAAGATGTTGGTCGACCAACTCAATCTGGGAGGCATTGCGAACCAGCCATATATGATAACAACTCGACTGCTTAATCAAAAGACTGAAACGAATGAAGAAGTAGAAAAGGATTTCATGTTGGCCGCCCTGATGACTCAGATGGATGAGTTGGCCAAAAAGATGGTGAAGATCGAAGACAAGTGCAAGAGGAAGGATAAATACATCCCTCCTCATGAGTGAAGAAGTACAAAGGACAATGAAGTTAAACGCATTGAACGAATGCTATCAAAAGTTTTCCACAAGGTTACTAAGCAAGATAGAGAGTTGGAAGAATTGAAAGAAAACATTGAAGGGATGAAACGAATGGTTTGGTCTCATTCCAGAGCTGTCCAGCTGCTCGAGAACCTTATGGGTCATGCGCTGCCTCAACTCCATTCGCAGAAAAACAAGGGGTTGCCTAGTGATGATATGGCTAACCCCAACAATGAAGCTTAAATGGTGACTCACGTCGTGCCACGACATTAACTAAGGTGTTGTTTGGGAGGAAACCCAAACCGATTTACTGCTTTCTTTTACTTTTATAAATAATGGTGTGTTGGTTGTGCAGGTTTAAGTGTGGAAAGTGTTTGGAAAATGCAGATTGGTGATCAAAATGGTCTGTCGACGGATCATCGAAGAGGTCGGCGTACCTGACTTGAACCACCGTTTGGCTCAAAACGTGTATAAATTAGAGCTTGTAAAACTCGGCAAGCTTGAGAATCAGTTCGGCGTGTCGCCAACCAGGTCGGAAACCACGATGAAGATCGCCGTTTGGACCCTCTTGTTGACTAAAGGTCCTGTAAAACTCAGCGAGTCAAATGACCATTCAGGGTTTCGCTGAATGGATCGAAGAGTGTGACTAACGTCACCGAGTGGACAAGAACTGGATAGTTTATAAAGGCCACAAGTCTTAAGAGGCCAAATTCTTCACTTTCCCTCGCTTTTAAACTTCACAAACTTACACCAAGATAGTATTTTTCTTATTTTCACATTTTACTAGTATTTCAGTTGGTTGATTTGTGCTCAGAGTTGGATTTCTTTGCTTCTTTTTATTTCAGTCTTACCATTATCAGCATCAAAAGTCAATTGCCTGACACTCGAAATTATTTTATAGAATTTGTACTCATTTGCAATATCAGTATCCTGTTCTTGTGTGTACCTGTATTAATCTCTAAATGTGGCTCAATTTGTTTATAAGTGTTGAGACCCCGTCTGTTTGTGCTTTTAGCAGAAGTATATTTTGTGGGATTGTGTTTGGATGTTATGGATCTAAGTTAAATCTCACTAGTGCATGTGCTGATTTTGTTTTTGGGGGTTAAGGGGTTGAATTCGAGAAGGTAGGTTGAGAATAGACGCATTAGGCGAGCTAGGTCTAGCCCACCAAACTAATTGAGGGTTCGCCAAATGCTCTCATCTCACTTTAATTTCTTGTGGAATTTGATGTTTAATTTTGTACCTTTCGGCGAGAAGCCTGAGGTCGCCAAAAGTAATCGACGACTCGCTGAAAGTATTCTTGATTGCCCTTTTTCTGTCCCCTTTGATTTGGCATGCATTTCAACTTTTGGCTGACTCACCGGACTTTCGAGCCAATCTCCTTGATTATTCTTGAGATTTGTAGATATGGTGAAACCAAAAGCTGTCGAGAGAATTGTACCAGCCCAAGAGAAGACTGAATGGGAGACGATGAACGAGGAGGCTGCTACATCCAAAGGCAAGGCTACTACACCTCCCACGTCTGGTGGGAACAAAGACAAGGGAAAGGGCAAGGGAGTCAGGGAAGTCTATGCATCTTCTGGTCAGACACCTATTTCGAAAATTCTAAGAAACCATAAAGTACCTTCATTGGCCCGGGAGTTCTATGCCGCTGTACATGCTTAATGGGCAAATTTGCAGGAAGTCACTCCTAATAGACCTAACAGGGTCGATGCATCAGAAATAGCCCCGATTCTTGATGCCCAAACCTCGAGTATAACCCCAAGTACTGATGCCCAAATTCAGAGCACAACATCAGGAACAGATGCCCAGAGAGATGGAGTGAATATGTAGACAGGATTTTTCTCTACCTCCCTCTCTGTCCTTCTTTATTCTAAAGTCTTGATATTCTTTTATATGCATTTGAGGACAAATGTTTTTGTTTGTGGTGGGGTGAGGCACACCTTTGTTTGTTACTCGTGTTTGTGTTTTGCTGATATATTTTGGGCTGTTCTGTTTAAAATTGTGTTAATACTGCTTTTCTGTGGAAGTTTGAGCTTATGGCTCCGTTTTTGTTTTATTTGCAAAAAGATTTTGATCCTTCCGAAAAAATTGTGAATTTTTTGCACATTTTTCGCCACCCTTTATGTGCTCGTGAATGTGGTTGTTCCTGCGCAAATTTGAGTCTCGGTTTCGATCAATACCGATGACTTTAATTGAGCTTACAGTCGAACGAACATGAATGTACGGCTACGATGACGCCAAATGAAGTTGCATAGACAATATGTGAACTCTTTGGATCTCGTTGTGATTAGCAATTTATCAAATCGATTCTCTTGTGATGATCATTGAACACTAGCGAAAGTATGGAGTCTTGTTTGACTGTAGTGTCAATGCCTAGTGTGATGAGCTTACTTTGAACCATGCATGATAGATCCTAGAATTTGCCCCGTTGGTCCGATCAACTAAGTGATGCTATCTCTTGATACGATCTTAGGCAACTTATAAGAGTGTGAGCCAATTTGACATATACCTCTTTTGTGACCTACCTTGTGACCATGTGACTCTCTTTTAAACACCCCTTGAGCCTTACCCTTCTTTGGAAGAAACTTGATGAAAGCTAGACCTTTCTTAATCCATTACCTATAATCCTCTTGAATTGTGGTTAGTTGAATTTGTAGTTGCAAATACAACTTTATTTTTGTATTTTCAGCTTATTAGAGAGAGAGGTCGTAAAACTAAGACCACTAGATTGATGGCCAGTGTGAGTGGGTCGGCATGAGGGGTTGCTTGAGGGAGTGAACCCTAGTTCATGTCCACACACTCAGCTCGAGAGAGTGAGTGGGTTAAGGCGTATGCTGGTCTTCATGCGGCAAATGGGTGTCCGAGAGGAACGCATTCGAAACGGGGTAAGTTGCTCGAGAGAGAGCTTATCCTCTTTAAAGCTTTGCCTAGTCACAATTACTGTATGAATCTTCTATCGAAAACATGTACCCAATAATCTAGCTTAACCCGTATTCCCATCACATCCCAAGGATCCCCTCTCATTGCTTAGAAACCCTTGTTTATTTTGTTGTTTTTTACCTTGTGACAAAATTCCCCCATTATTAGTTAACACTCTTGTGTCCCCCCTCTAATTTACAATGGTTTGACTCATTAATGTCTTTAGCTACGACTAGTTAGAACGAAATTTTATTTTTCTATAAATTTTCAAAACCACTCTCTTGGGACGATCCCAAACCTTGGTTGGGTTACTAAACTATTGTACGATCGTTGTGTCTTGATTACGCAAACATCAAAATGTCGTCCCTGCCGGGGAGTGGTATTATTTGGGAATTCTTAGTTAAGTAGAATTTCTGTTTTTTAATAGTTGTAGCTTTACTAACTTAATTTTTAGTTTTGTTTTGAGTGTTTGTGTGTTTCAACATACATATGAGTATGCCAAGCAGTACTCGGGATATAATGGAGTTTCCTCCATTAGAGGTAATTAGTTTCCGGGATCGTATCCTCACTTTCAAGCAATTGGAAGGTGAACAGATCCACAAGTCTTGGGCAAGGTTTAATGAACTGATCACCCAATGCCCAAATCATGACATTCCCAACATAGCCCTCTTAGACTGTTTCTATCGAAGTCTTGGTCCCGGTAAGAGGTTGGTTGACCAACTCATTTCGGGAGGCATTGCGAAGCAGCCATATATGATAATAGCTCGACTGCTTAATCAAATGGCTGAAACGAACGAAGAAGTAGAAAAGGATTTCATGTTGGCCGCCCTAATGACTCAGATGGATGAGTTGGCCAAAAAGATGGTGAAGATCGAAGTTCAGTGCAAGAGGAAGGATAAATACAACCCTCTTCATGAGCGAAGAAGTACAAAGGACAATGAAGTTAAACGCATTGAGGGAATGCTATCAACCATTCTTCACAAGGTGACTAAGCAAGATAGAGAGCTGGAATAATTGAAAGAAGACATTGAAGGGATGAAACGAATGATTTGGTCTCATTCCAGAGCTGTCCAGCTACTCGAGAACCCAATGGTCCTGCGTTGCCTCAACTCCATTCGCAGAAAAACAAGGGGTTGCCTAGTGATGATATGGCTAACCCCAATAATGAAGCTTAAATGGTGACTCGCGTCGTGCCACGACATTAACTAAGGTGGTGTTTGGGAGGCAACCCAAATCCATTTTTTGCTTTTATAAATAATGGTGTGTTGGTTGTGCATGTTTAAGTGTGGAAAGTGTTTGGAAAATGCAGATTGGTGATCAAAATGGTCAGTCGGTGGATCACCAAAGAGGTCGGCGTACCTGACTTGAACCACCGTTTGGCTTGACACACGTATAAATTAAAGCCTGTAAAACTCGGTGAGCTTGAGAATCAGTTTGGCATGTCGGCGAGCACGATTAAAATCGCCCTTTGGACCTTCTCGTTGACTGAAGGTCCTATATAACTCGACGAGTCAAATGACTATTCGGGGTGTCGCTGAATGGATCGGCGAGTACAACTAACGTCGTTGCGTGGACGCGAACTGGACAGTTTTTGAATGCAATAGATCTTAAGAGTCCAAATTCTTCACTTTCCCTCACTTTTAAACTTCACAAACTCACACCAAGGTAGTATTTTTCTTATTTTTGCATATTACTAGTATTTCGGTTGGTTGATTTGTGCTCGGAGTTGGATTTGTTTCCTGCTTTGCATTTCTGTATTACCGTTATCAGCATCAAAGTTTGGTTGCCTGACACTCAAAATTATTTTATAGTATTTTACTCATTTGCAATATCAATATCTTGTTCTTGTGTGTGCCCGAATTAATCTCTAAATGTGGCTCAATTTGTTATAAGTGTTGAGACCCCGTCTGTTTGTGCTTTTAGCATAAGTATATTTTGTGGGATTGTGTTTGGATGTTATGGATCTAAGTTATATCTCACTAGTGCATGTGCTGATTTTGTTTTTGGGAGTTAAGGGGTTGAATTCGAGAAGGTGGGTTGAGTATAGGCGCGTTAGGCGAGCTAGGTCTGGCCCACCAAACTACTCGGCAGTTCTCCAAATGCTCTCATCTCACTTTAATTTCTTATGGAATTTGATGTTTAATGTTGTACCTTTCAGCGAGAAGCCTGAGGTCGCCAAAAGTACTCGACGACTCACCGAAAGTATTCTTGATCACCCTTTAGTTGTCCCCTTTAATTTTGCATGCATTTCAACTTTTGGCTGACTCACCGGACTTTTTCGAGCCAATCTCCTTGATTCTTCTTGAGGATTTGTAGATATGGTGAAACTAAAAGCTACCAAGAGAATTGTACTAGCCCAAGAGAAGACTGAATGGGAGACGATGAATGAGAAGGTCGCTACATCCAAAGGCAAGGCTACTACACCTCCCACGTCTGGTGGGAACAAAGATAAGGGAAAGGGCAAGGGAGTCAGGGAAGTCTATCCATCTTCTGGTCAGACACCTATTTCGAAAATTCCAAGAAACCATAAAGTACCTTCATGGGCCCCGGAGTTCTATGCCGTTGTACATGCCTAATGGGAAAATTTGCAGGAAGTCACTCCTAATAGACCTAACAGGGTCGATGCATCAAAAATTGCCCCGATTCTTGATGCCCAAACCTAGAGCGTAACCCCAAGCACTGATGCCCAAATTCAGAGCACTACATCAGAAACTGTTGCCCAGACAGATGGAGAGAATATGTAGACATGATTTTTCTCTACCTCCCTCTCTGTCCTTCTTTATTCTAAAGTTTGGATATTCTTTTATATGCATTTGAGGACAAATGTTTTTGTTCGTGGTGGGGTGAGGCCCACATTTGTTTGCTACTCGTGTTTGTGTTTTGCTGATATTTTTGGGCTGTTCTGTTTAAAATTGTGTTAATACTGATTTTCTGTGGATGTTTGAGCTTATGGCTCCTTTTTTGTTTTATTTGCAAAAAGATTTTGACCCTTCAGAAAAAATTGTGAATTTTTTGCACATATTTCGCCACCCTTTATATACTCGTGAATGTGGTTGTTCCTGCGCAAATTTGAGTCTTAGTTTCGATCAATTCCGATGATTTAAATAGTGCTTACAGTCGAACGAACATGAATGTATGACAACGATGAGGCCAAATGAAGTTGCGTAGACAATATGTGAACTCTTTGCATCTCGTTGTGATTAGCCATTTATCAAATCGATTCTCTTATGATGATCATTGCACACTAGCGAAAGTGTGGAGTCTTGTTTGACTGTAGTGTCAATGCCTAGTGTGATGAGCTTACTTTGAACCATGCATGATAGAACCTAGAATTTGCCCCGTTGGTCCGATCAACTAAGTGATGCTATATTTTGATATGATCTTAGACAACTTCTAAGAGTGTGAGCCAATTTTACATATACCTCTTTTGTGACCTACCCTGTGAGCGTGTGATTCTCTTTTGAATACCCCTTAAGCCTTACCCTTCTTTGGAAGAAACTTGATGAAAACTAGACCTTTCATAATCCATTACCTATAATCCTCTTGAATTGTGGTTAGTTGAATTTGTAGTGGCGAATACAACTTTATTTTTATGTTTTCAGCTTGTTCGTGAGAGAGATCGTAAAACTAAGACCACTAGATTGATGGCCAGTGTGAGTGGGTCGACATGAGGTTCTGCTTGAGGGAGTGAACCCTAGTTCATGTCCACACACTCAGCTCGAGAGAGTGAGTGGGTTAAGGCGTATGCTGGTCTTTATGCGGCAAGTGGGTGTCCAAGAGGAACGCATTCGAAACGGGGTAAGTTGGTGGTGCTATTTGTTGGATATCTAAAAAGTAAACTATAATTGCTAACTCTACCATAGAGGCTGAACTAATTTCTTTAGCTTGAGCTAGTGAGGAAGCGAATTGGTTAAGAGATTTATTGTTTTAAATTCCTTATTTTGAAAAACCAATTCCTCCTATTTTAATTCATTGTGATAGCACTGTTGCAATTGGTAGAGTTCAAAACTGTTATTACAATGGTAAATCCAGACCTATAAAGAGGAAACACAACAATGTAAGATCGTATTTGACAAATGGTACCATTAATGTTGATTATGTCAAATCTTGTGATAATCTTGCAGATCCTCTTACTAAGGCCTTAACAAGAGAAGAGGTCTGGAGCACATCGAGGGGGGTGGGATTGAAGCCTATAAATTCTTAAGTCATAGATGAAGGAACCCAACCTGGGGACTAGAGATCCTATAACCAAGTTCAAAGGGAAAACCTAATCATATGATGACTTGTTGTGAAAAATACACTATCTTTTTATTCCTCCCTATGAAGTGAGTGCATTGTTTCCTGTAGTAATTTGTGAAGGTTGAGTTGATAAAACTGTTAATGAATACATGTAGCCCATATGGGTGGAGTGTTAAACTTACAGGAGCACTCTCAACAGATTTCACCTACGTGAGAGTGGAAGTAGGTCGCTTCCTATGAGAATTGGGCTTATTCTCAAATGCACTCATGAAACCGGGATAGTACAAGGCCGTAACGTGCTGGCTTTTAAAGCTCATGACAACACCTTGATTATTATGTGTGTACAATATTATTTTATTTCCTTTAAGCAGTCATAGTTCAAGTCTGAGACCACTACGGCTCTAGAGTAAAAGTTATTGTTTCACTAAGTGGAGGTTCAATCCAGAGCACACCTTCTTTATGCATAGTAGTTTTCCTTCAGCTGTTAAACTCTCTTAGTTAATATTATTATGAGGGGGGATTGTTGGTATTTTGGCATATTAATATTAATATTATAATAATTATATGCATCATATACGTTGTCACAGTGTCCTTGGTAGGCAGCTTCAATACATAATTAAGTGACATATGTGGCATGTATACAAAAGTAGCATCTTCTCTTTTAAGGTACATTTCATCCTTAGTTAGTTAGGCTTAATTGCCACTATTTATTTGTGATTAACGTTGCACTGAACGTTGGGGCTATGGTGTTTATGCAGCCCATCATTTGTACGTTGGGGCATTAGTGGTCCTCTCCATTATTTCATTCTTTATTCCCCCATTATACCTTGTCACCTATCTAACTCCTAAGGCCATTATCTTCACTATTTACTACCCCATTATCTCTCTATTAATTGCTGTGAAGACTTTCTCAACTATAAATAGTGGTGGTCTTCATTTGGTTTTATACACAAGAAAAAATATAGAGAGGAAAAAGTTAGTCAAAAAGAGAGTTCTTATTAGTTGAAGGGAGGTGTTCTTTTTGTGGAGCTTTGGAATCAACTCTTGTCCAGAGTTTTTGAGTTATATTTTGTGATTAGGTTGTTCATACTGGAGGGGACAAGTCAAGAAGGACTACTACTGGACCGGTGAAAAACATTTGCCGCAGTGGACTTGAATCTCCTTAAAGATAGCGAGATATCCGCGCCTCAGCCTTGAAGAGATTTTATTTCTTCATTTTATTTTCAATTGTAATTCTGTTATATTGTAATTTTTCACTTACAAGCTCCATTAAAAAAATTAGACTCTTCAATATTGTTTATAATTGGTAATAACAACTCTCAATTGATTTTCCTTCATTATTTAAATTATATAATATATGATATTTGTATAAAGTAAATAAGCACATCATACATTTTTTGTATGGGTCAAATGTTGATCAATTTTTATTTATTCAACATGTAGTACTCTTTTTTATTTTGTACAAATAATAACACATGAATATCGTATTATTTTAAAAATTTCACTATTCTGAATAATTATAAAATAGAAGATGAGGAGTATATATTATTAGCCTTTTCATTTACAACTAGTTTACTATCAAAAATCTTAAAATCAAATAAATTCGGGAAGCGACTTAAAAACCACTCAAACATCAATTGTTATACGCTCTAATTTTGGTAGGATCGTATGAACCCCTTATATTATTTTAAAGTGGAATAGATGCCCATATATATGTTTATGTGGCAGAAAGAGTGAAATATACCTTTCTTAAGAGAGTGAGAAGTTATATTCTTACTTTATTTTATTTGTATCTCTCTCTCTTATCACCTTAATTAGAGTTATTTAAATTAACACAACATATTAAAATAGATCCTTCCTAAAATCACAAATCAAAACAAACAGTTTGCCCTCAAATAGACAAACTATACCAAACAAATTTTAACTCCGTATGTTCACCCCAAAATACATCACATATAATTTAAGACATTTCGCTCATAAACGGGTGTACTACAATTCTTTTATTAGTTAACTTTTCATGTAAAACTGCATCTCTTCTTCAACAATAAATATGAGGTTATTCACTTCACATTTTCTCATTCATATTTTATCTTCTTCTACTTATAATATTGTATTTTGGCCTTTAAAACTTGATAGACATGTCTCAACAATTCGTATGGTATGTACATTCAACTGAACAAGATGCATCTAAATGCAAAGAGTATTATCAAATAAAAACATCCAGGACTCTAAGGAATTCTAGTCGTTATAAGTTTTGCTATTGTGTGCATTCAAAGGTAGAAATTTTAAGTTTTACTCTTCAAAATATTTAGATATCACTACAAAAAAGGGTGGGGGTTAAAGTTCCAAATTGTTGGGGTTTAGAACCCTGCTAGTTATTGTTACAGGGTTTCAAGGACTCTTGTACTTACGTGTGCCACAATTAATTTGTGGCAGTTTTTAAGCTACCCCGACAACAATTTGCGACAGTTTTAACCCCCTTATCTATTTCAAGAAATAATTTCATGGAGTTTATAACCTCTGCCAATCATTTTTATAAAATTTTAGTACCTCTTTTTCAATCCCTGTGCCTATACCTTAGATGTGGCTGGCACCCGAGAACCATCGCTGGTCCCAAGCGAAGCCTTAGCCTGGCTCAATACTCAGTGGAAGACTTACTCAACAATATAAGAACTCAAATGCAAAACTCAACTCATAATGTCTCATTAATAAAATGGTTTAACTCAAAACTATCTGAAATACTCAAATGATTATAGGTGTGCAACTCACAAGGGAAATGGGAAAAGACTCCTTAACTACTATTGTCTATGAAGCCTCTAAATACTATGATGGAAGTCTGGACAAGACCCACGACATTCTAACAAAACTGAAATCTAATTGTGGAGCCCTCCAGAAGCAAGGAGGCTCTGGAATGTGATGGGATCAACGAAGCGCCGGTTGGTGATCCTGAACACTTGTATATGCATCATGAAACGATGTAGACCAAATGACATCAATACATTCAATGTACGAGTATGCAAGGGGAAAAATGAACATAGGGATATATAGTTGAACTGATAGAAAGGGAAAACATACTCACCTCAACCCAACTCAACTCAACTCAACTCAACATGAAAGAAACAATAAAAGATGCAATATATAAAGCTTTTAAAATAGTAGATAATAACTCAAATGTGTATAAAAATATAATAATAAACTCTTTACTCTTATTTGGGAGATTCTCTAACCGACAACCATCACTATGATCTACGTGATGATACAACGTCTCGTCCATGCTGTTAGAACTATCCTATACCTTGCCGGGGTATAGAACATCCTCAACTAAGTGGATCCACTAAGATAATCATTTGAAAAGTATGATCTTTTACCCATGTTGGCATATATGATTTATAAGAATTTTGTGTTGTCTGAACTCATCCCCATATCGGTGCTCAATACTACTCCCAATAATATGTAGAACTCATTCTCAAATGTATATAAACATAACTCATCCTGGACTTGAGATAATTACTCAAAAAATTCTCTTAAAAGAGATACTGCTCAAAAACTCCTCATGAACTCGTTTAGAAATTAATGTTTCCTCTCGTTTTAAATGTAAAAGTGTTTACACTTAGGAATAATTAGTTCCCTTATACTCATTTTGAAACATGAAACTCAGCTCTCCTCATTCTCTTACTCATTCACTCAAGTCTTAAAACAAGTTTTATAAGGCAAACAGACTCACTTAGACATGAGTAACATTCATTCCAAAGTGTTATTGGGTATATACATTATAATTAGAAATAAGATGGCAGTTAAATTTTAGTTAATGCAATATAATTGAGTGTGCTCTGATAAATCAGACCACTATGTGAAATGATTAATTCAAATATTATTTTCGCATCGCTTGGGTATATATACTAGTTACCTTATTATTAACAACATAGAAGAAAAACTTGCACCATCTGTTTCCAAAAATATCAGTTTCATCAAATATTCATAATATAAAACAATAATTATTTATTAATATTTCTCAATCGAGAATTCAAAAGCATCCACAAAATAGTAAAATTTTATATAAGAAGTGCAAAAGCAAAACATCATATCCCGAAGGAAATAAGATAAAACAACTACTCCAAACTATCTCAATCTTCGGATAAATATTTGTGACTTGAAAGTCGTCCCCCATGATAGTCTTGAGTGAATAAAAGCTTGTACTGAATAATTTATAAAATTTATAAAAATAAATAAATAAAATGACAGAATCGTACTCAATATATTTAAAGATATTTAAAAAAAATACAGTTTAATTAAAATATAATCTACATTTAAATGAATGGTGGGTGGTAAATTTCATGCATTTGTGTATGTGTATAAATAATCATATAATATAGTATTTCTACAGAAGTTAAATTTGAAAAAAAGTGAATTAAGTTAAAATTAAATAAAAATGAGAGGCAAGAGAGAGTTGATCGGATGGTAATCACTCCTCGCTTCCAACCTTAAGGTTCTGAGTTCGAGTCCCCAAGAAAGCATAAGGTGGGAGTCCCTCTTAGGGAGGGGTTAAAAAAATTGAGATGGGGAGATAATAGAACCTTTTTTATAATAATAAATTTATCCCTAATTAGTACATTTAGAACAAAATAATTTTTTTATATAAAATATAGTCATTAGTGATGAAATTAGATTTTGTTCAACTACGAAATACATATAACTTTAGAGACAATTGATGTTGTCACAAATTGAAGTAAAATAATTAGGGACGATATAATTTTGTCGGTAGTAATAATTCTTTTAGTGACAAAGCATACTATTAAGTACAAAAAAAAATACTTTTTACGACAAATAAATTTGTCACAAATGTTTAAGCATTTGGGGACGATTTTTCTTTTTTGTAGTTAAATAATACTTTTAGCGACGAAGCACTAAATCATATTTGTATACTTTTAGTGAAACACATTTAGTGACGACTGATTGACGAATTATTTTTCAACAAAATTTTTAGTGACGAAATTAGATTTATAAATGACGAAATTATTTGTACTTGATAATCAAATTTGTTGGAGTGAGTTCTAGCCCTGAAATCGAAAGATTTCTCAGTAGATTTCGTCACCTTGTATGTGGGATTTCACTGGTCGATTCCTTTCATCCACTAGGTCCCTACAATTCAGTCAGATTCTTGATTCGCTATATCTTGCTTAGACCTATGGTTTCTAAAACCTTAGATTGTAGTTGTGATTTAGTTGTTAGAGTATTCCTAATCAGATTATCATGTTTTCATGGAATAGTTGCTTAGTTCTTTGCATGAAACTCAAAACCCTAGTTGTGTAGATTCTCTTAGTTCATGAATTACACATGCTAGGTCAGTTAAACAGATATACATGTTCCAGTTTCGAATGTCAAATTATCAGTATATAATTGTTACATTCTTAGATTTACATGTCATTATTTTGAGCTATTCAATATTTAAGTATTTCATTCATAATGTATCATATACAATTCAGTTGGGAGTAGTCTTAGCACCGAGTGGACTAGGGTTTCAGCATACCCTCATAGTTTGAGAACTATGTGCCCTCCTAGGTTAAGTCCGCTCTGTGGGCATCTGTTTTAGTAATCACGCCACTCATGCCTTTATACCCCTGGCAAGGTATATTGGGCCCTTCGATTGGGTGTATACATCAGACACCCACGTGGTGGTTATGTAGGTTACTAGTATATCCCACAGTCAGACTCTAGTGCATTTGACCAGGTTTTCAGTTATACTTCAGTATTTAGTCTCAACATGTTATGTTAATAATCAATACTTGGTCATTGCATTCAGTTTAGTTCATTTCAGTATTATTATTATGTTCAGATTATGTCATTGATCAGTTATGTTTTGTTCAGCTTATATGTTTGTTTAGCTATTATTCATATCTTGCATGCTCAATGCATTCCAAGTACTGACGCATACTCTGTGCTACATCCTTTCATGATGTAGGTTCAGGTATTCAACATTCAGATCACGCATAGATCGATTCCCGATCTTTTTTCAGCAGCTTCAGTGGCGAGTCCTCATACTTTGAGGACAATAGACATCTTTTTCATATTCAGTATTTCATTTCAGTTTTCAGTTTTGCTAGGGTTAGTTGGGGGTATGTCCCAGCAACTCTAGTCAGTTAGAGGTTTTTCTGACATAGCTTAGATTCAATGTTAGTTTTTGAGTAATTGTTCAGTATCGCTGAACTCTAGGAATTTTATATATATTCCGACCAGTATTGGGTATTCCCCCTCATTCAGTTATTTCATGATTTAGCTTCCGCATTAGTTATATTTTCATAGATATGTTTAGTTTGCTTATGATATGCCAGCTCAGGGTTAACTTGGGGTCATTCGTGATCCTAGGTCTCGTGTTTATGTCCAGGGGGTAACCTTGGGGCATGCCAGAATAATTCTGAATGCTGGCCACCCTAGGGTGTAGGCTCGAGACATGACAACATGTGCTAGTTTTACGACAAAATAGTTAGTTTAGGAAATAATTATCAAACTTATAAATTATTACATCTTTTTAAAGAAAAATAGCTTTTAATAGTTATTTTTCTTCACATTTTCACAGATGATTATCTACCTTTTTATTGCAAAATAATAATAATAAAAAATATTGCATTACTTATTTAATACTTAAAATAACTTTTAAATCACATTTAGGACTCTCTTTTTTGTAGGAAAATATTGTCTTAAAAATATTTTCTCACATGTCATACTTTATCTATCATTTGTCTGAGTGTTTCACTCACTCTCTCTATAAATCTTAGGTTTTTCTCTTTGTTCCAACATTGAATTTCATTCGAATTAATCTGGATTCCTTTAGTTCTTCATTTTTTGTTGAAAAGTGGGTGTTGTTCTAATATGAGATCTCTTTTTTTTTTGGGTGAAAGTAGTTTATTTTCAATAAATTAGGAATTTAGTACATCTCTAATTTGGGCCTATTACCTAAATCCAATTAAAAAAAAAACAAAGTAAAAGTCCAGCCCAGCCCCGACAACCCTCAACTTTCTCCCTATATACATGTCCATTTAGATATAGGGTTACCTCATTCGTCACTCCACTTAGCTCCCCTTTCCTTTCACCTAATAACCTATAATGCTCCCCCTTTCCTCATGTTGCTTTAGTCTTGGATCGAGCTTGTCCTTCATGTAATCTGAGATCTCAATTCACGTGAAAGGTATATCGTTTCTCTTTATTTCTATTTTTTTTTCCAGTTAGATGTTTTAATTTATATCCTTTTCATTTTTGTTGGTTTCTTTACTAGTGATCGTATTTATGACTTCTCTTGAAATGAAACACTTTTTGTGATGTCATTTATTAATTTTGTGTTTTTTTTTTTTTTTTCTTTTCTGGTTGTTGTTTCTTTTCTTTTTTGTACTTTTTTTGGGTTTGTTTTACTTATCGTTTTACTATGATTATGGTTAAATCTTTGATTTTATAATCTATGAAGTTTATCTTTTGGGTCTATCGAAATCATCAGTGCCGTAAAAAATCATACTTTGGCTTTTGAATTGTTTTGAATGACTTCTATTTAGATCTGATATGAGTTTGGCAAGCTTGATTGTATGATGACGCTTTTAAGTGAATTTTGAATTTTTTTTAAGCTTCAACTTTTATACTTGTGAATTCGCTTAGAAAACCCTAAATAGCTTCAAATCAATTGTTATATGTTATGTGATCTATTAATTGAGCTTGTTCAAACATTTATTTGATTGTAGCACTTTTTGATTTAGGGTTGGGTTGATGAAAATAACTAATTTGAGAATTAGGGTTCTAAATTTTGTTCCATTAAAGGATTTCAAACTTAACTCACTAAAATGGAGTGTATATATTAGTGTGTGTTAATCATGTCATTGCTATTGCATCAAATATATTAGATTTTGTATCAAATAACTCTGAATTTATAGGTGCATACAAACTAAATTTATTTATATCTTTGATGATATGTTCAAGTTTTGATACAAATAATATTTATTCATGTAGGTATACCATTTAATTTTTTATCTTGAAAATACATGTGACAATATGTCCAAATTTCTTATTGAAATTTCAATTTAGGTTGTCTTTTTACATAGATGGACAAGATGACAACCATAGTTGAAGGAGCTTGTCATGAGACAAGTGATTCAAAATCCTCAGGATCAAAGCTCAAGGTAATTGTATATTTATTGATCTTAATCTTCCATTGTCATTGATAGAGAATGAGAATTGCCATCATTTTTCAACATGGTTAGTCTCTTTTGTTATCTTGTGTACACTCAATTAGTATTTCCTTTTTTTCTTTTCCTTTTGTTCACTTAATTAATTCATTTAAATTCAATCTTATGACTTAATTATATGCATGAGTGGGTTCTCCATTTGTTGTTTCACTTATAGTATTAATTCCAAGAAGTGTATGTATGTATTGACTATCTTTGGGTGATCTTATAATTATTGTGAATTAACTAATCATTGTGTATCCCTCCTTTTGCATTTGCATTTTCTGTTTTCAAATTCATTAGATTTGGAAGTTTACTTAGGCTTGTGTATTGAAGCTATCTTTAGTTCTCTCTTCATGATACTCGTGAGCAAGTTCCCTTTTTTTTCCCATAGTTTATTCGTATCTAGATAACAATATAAGGGGCTTCTTTGAAAGGATTCAATTTGCTTACCTCTATTAGTGGGTTGATTTCTCAGATGATCACTCAACTACACTAATAATTATTATTTTATCTAGTCTGTCAGAATTCATCACCAACTTTTATTTATTTAAGACGAGTCCTGAAAAATGTAGAATATTCCGGAGTTGTAGAGAATTGAAGGAAGATCTCTATAATGAGTTTTCTAGAGAGAGAAGTCTAGAAATATTCTAGAAAAGGTAGTTCTAGAAAAAGATAGCTAGGAATATTCTAGAAGAGGGTAGTATGTATCTCTCTTTAGATTCTTCCATCACCTCCTATAAATAGAGGTGGTTCATATTTATTGGTAACCAAGTAAGAAAGTAAGTGCTCAAAGCATGTAAGCAAGATAGCAAACAACAAGTGAGTGAGAAATAAGAGCGAGTTGATAGAGTGTGAATGCAAGAAATATTGTGTGTAACAATTGTAGGACCGAAGTGAATCCTTACTTTACAATGATAAAATATAAGTTGTGAGCAATCAATTGTGTCCTTCAACCAAAAATATACAACAAGTGGTACCAGAGAGTCTGGTGGATAAAGAAAGGTAGAAACTCAAAGGAAAGGAGATCCTACAAGCTACTTTTAGAGGCTACAAATTCACAAGGCACTAATCAATGACGGATTTTCCTAGCACTCTCAATAGCATTGAGAATCTCAACACAAGCAACTATCTGAACACAAGCAACTATCTCAAGTTGTTAGAGTGACATGTAATCTATGTTAGCGATAGTTTCTCACAAAACACAAACAACTATCTGAACACAAGCAACTACTCAAGTTGTTAGCATGACATGTAATCAATGTTAGCGATAGTTTCTCACAAATCTTTACCGGGCTTGTTACTTTTAATCTTTGATATACCTTTAAGTCATCCTATCTGAACACAACATAGTTTCCTGAAGCTATTAATTGTGACACATATAATAAGTTTTATGACACAAAATAAGTTATTTTTATACCTAGAAAATTGGTAGATATTTCGAAGTTCCACTTGTGATGAGCTCTAATGTGACACGAACATCGTCTTGCTAATATGAGTTATTGGCCTTTTTGGAATTATTTGCGGTCACCACTACTTGACCGCCTTTGTACTCGCTCATGTTGATGAACTTTTTCTCATCACTAGTCATTTTCATAACCAACTAGTTTCTCACTTAAAGTTGCAAGTGCAATCTCCTCTTCTTTGTTATATTGATAAGGTAATAAGCTCCTCCTCTTATTTGCAAGTGAAATCTATGTTCAGATAGTTTCTCACAAGCAACTATCTCAAGTTGTTAGAGTGACAGTTAATCTATGTTATGCCATCCGTAACAACTTATGTGGTAGTTGATAAAGCACCAACACAGTAGTTCAAAGAAGTTTCCCTGCCAGATTAAAAATGAATTGGAGCAAAAGCTACAATATAAACTTGAAGAAGAAGGACAAAGAAGTGAGACAGAACTAGAAAACGAGGTATGCGAATAATATAATTCACATACAGAGAAGATATCTTCAAAATGTGAAAATAAGAGTCCATGGAAAACTAGAGTACATGCAACTCTAGAATAGTTTCAAGAAAGAGTCCAAGATTCTCTGCAACCTTAACTAAAAAGGATGGCATGAAATGCTCAAACGCCAAATATATTGATGCAACATTAGCAAAAGTGGTCAATATTGAAGAGACTACTATCTTTGAATAAGCTTCAAAAAGTAGGGATCAAAATAATCCAGCAAAGATGAAGAATCTCAAAGGGCATGAATGTCATGATGTTTGCAGAGTTTTAGGAATAGCTCACAACGAAAGCAAAGAAAACATTATGTTGGTGTTGAGGGGGAGTATTAAGAATTCATCAAAAACTTAATTATTTATTTAAGAAAAGTTTAGAAAATCTAGAATATTGCGGAGTTGTAGAGAATTGAAGAAAGATCTCTAGAATGAGTATTCTTGAGAAAAAAGTCTATTAATGTTCTAGAAAAAGATATCTAGGAAAATTTTAGAAGAGAGTAAGTAGTATGTATCTCACTCTAGATTCTTCCATCACCTCCTATAAATAGAGGTGGTTCATTTGATATGTAACTAAGTAAGAAAACAAGAAAGAAAGTAGTCAAGATATCAAAGAAGAGTGAGTGTTCTAGTAAAGAATATTGTTGAAACAAGTAACAAGTGAGTGATCAAGATTCTTAGATCGAAAGCATGTCCTTACTTTGATATAATAAAATTCAAGTTATGAGAAATTGATAGTGCCTATCACCAAATACATCCAACATAGTCATCTTTCTTAATGATTTCATTTTTCAATAAGGCAAGTGATTAACTCTGAGATAATAACTAGTAGTTGAGCAACCACTTGAAAAATTAATTCCTCCATTGGATTAGACAAGGAAATAATCCAATATTTGTTGGTCTTTTATTTTTGATATAATCGATATATTATTGAAATTATAAAGAAGGATATGATTATTTGTTCTTTTGGATAAGGAAGAACTCTAAGGAGTAACTTCCTCGTCTAGACATTCCAAAATATCAATGATGGTGGTGTGACAATTGCATTCGTAAGGTTATAACTGATGAAAGAGAAAGAGACAAATCGGTAAGTGTCTGAGCACACTGACTCTACTAATGCAGCTACCGAGATAATATTATCTAAGTAATGCTCAACTCAAGGAATAAAAACAAACAACCTAGGAAATTTTAGACCATTTGTCAAGACAATCTTTATAGTTTGCACTTGTTAAGATATTGCAGGCAGAACTGATATGTTGCTTTTGCTTTTAGAAATAGTTGTTAGATGTTGAACATCATAACAAATACTAAGCCAATTCCTTTAAATAATGGAAATGGAAAAGTAGTTCCTCATGAAAGATGATATGGAGACGGTAGTGATAGTGAAATAATTCAGAGAAGAGAAAAGTGAAATTAATTTAGAGAAATGAGAAGGCACTCAAAATGGAAAGAGTCCTCGGGCTTGCTAGCAAAGAAAATAATGTTAATGTGAGCAATGTGAAGGTTCATGGATTACATCCTCTTGGATTGAGTAAAATCACTAATCAAACATCTAAGGGAGATGGCGTAAATTAGGCAAAAAATAGTCTATGGGATTTGCATGAGGATATTGCGAAAAATCTAAAGCATAGGAGAACTCCAAAGTTGCACTTTATGAGTAACTTTCTAAGTGGAAAAGTTAATTTGAAGAGGAGTAGTGCGAATGTAGAAAATATTTTAGTGGACACCATGCTTGTTGAGCCAGATACAGTTGGTGTTGCACGTAAGGATGAAGGTATCAAGATTTTCCAAAAGAAAATATGTCTCAAGAAGATGATTGTAGGTTAGAGATGAATAACATAGATAATAAGATGCCTAAAGGATCGAAGGTGTTTAGTCAAAATCAAAAAGCTATAAGAAGTTCCATGGAAATTGAAGTTACTAATTTGCATCCAAGAGAGAATGTATTTGATAGAGAACAACATTCATCTACAGAGTGGTAGAAAAAGTGTGAAAATTAAGAATACAAGTGATAAGGACTCTGGAGTAAGTATAAAGACACATAAGCAACAAACACAAGTTTTTGGTGATGTTCTTTTCGAACATTGGAAGGGAAACAGAGTAGTCTTGGAACTAAAGGATTTGATGCTAATATTCTCTTTCAATCATCACATGTTTCTATAAGTACCATAAAAGTGGATGTCATTTGAGGAATAACAATGAATCGTCGCATGGAAAAGAAAGGGGCTCTAATTTGAGGAAGTTGGTTGAAGATAGACATGCCTCTTATCATATGAATGTGGTTGTAGGAAAGAATTTACAAAGAGAGTTTATCAAAAGGGATAGATGTTGTGCAAATGTAGAATGGTATGGGAATGGTGACTTCTCATCCAGAGAAAAAGATTTCTTTTAAAGAGAAGTTAGACAAAACTTTAAGAAACTTCAGGGGTGCTTAGAAACATGTAGGAAATGACACACTCGAAGCAAGAGCATACCAATTAATTGGCCATTAACTCTATAGAAGAGCAATAATAGTGGTGATCCTCTTAGGTAAAATGTGGTTGAATCATACCAATCTTTAAGAAAAGTAATGAACACTATTATACATCAGACAATTGTGACTGAGTCAGTTCGCTCTTTCCTAGAAAGAGTGAACCACCCTAAAGAGCGACCTAACTCAAGAACAATTGACTGTCTTTAATAGGGTTCACTCATTTTCTTAAAGTGATCCAATTCAACCACATTTGACTTAAGAACATTACCACTATTATTTCCCTTCTGTAGCATCAATGGCCAATTTGTCATGCTCTTGCTTTGGATTGTCATTTTCAACATGATTCTGAGCACCCTCTTTGTACAACATCTATCCCTTCTGATAAAATTTCTCTTTGTAAAGTCTTGTCTGCAACCACATTCATATGAGAAGAAACATGTCTATCTTCGAGAAGCTTGCTCAAATTAGAGTCCCTTTATATTCCATGCAATGATTCATTGTTATTCCTCAAATGATGTTCAACTTTTATTATTTTTATGGAAGCATATGATGATTGAAATAGAATATTACCACCAAATCAGTTAAAGCCAAGACTGCTGTTTTTTCCTTTCAAGGGGATTTGAAGAGAATATCCACTGACAACTTGAGCTCGCTGCTTATGTTTCTTTCTACTTACTCCAGATCGCTTATCTCTTGTATTCTTAATCTTCACACTTTTGCTATCATTTTGTAGATGACGTTGTTCTCTGTCAAATACATTCTATCTTGGATGTGAATCAATATCTTCAATTTCCATGGATCTTGTCATAGTCTTTCGATCTTTTAGATATCTTACCATCTTAGTTATTTATCCTTGACCTGCAACCATCTTCTTGAGACATATTCCTCTTATTTTGGGAGATCTTATATCCTCACCTTGGGTTCAACACCAAATGTATTGGGCACCATGGGCATGATATTCACTAAAAATTGTTCTACTTTCGCATAAATCCTCTTCAAATTGACTTTTTCACTCAGAAAGTCACTCATCAAGTGCAACCTTGGAATTCTCTGGTGCTTTAGATCATTGCAATATCCCCATGCAAATCACATCATCTAGTTTTTGCCAAATTTAGATTATCTCCCTTAGATGTTTGATAAATTCTCTTTGTCGATCCAAGAGAAGGTAATCCACGAACATTGACATTGCTCAGATTAATAACCTTTTCTTTACTACCAAGCACTTTTATTTGATATGAAGTATTTGAAGCAATTCTCTTTCCATTTTGAGAGTATTTTCCTTTCTATTTGTTCTGATGTTCAACAAATTAACATTTGTTTTTAAAACCAAAAGGAACATTGTCATTTCTACCCGTAATATATGAACAAGTACAAAATCTGAAGATTGTATTGACAAATGCTATAAATTACCTAAGTTGTTTGATTTTATTTCTCGAGTTGAGCATTACTTAGATATTATTACCTCAGTAGCTGCATTAGTAGTGGAACTATACACAAATGCTTCACCAATTTCGTCTAATGCACTTGCATCAACTATAAACTTACGGATGCAATTGTGTCACACCACCACCATTTTTATTTGGAACGTAAATGAGGAAGTTTCTTCTCGGGATTACTGTGTGATCCAAATGGTGAACAAATAATCATGTCCTTCTTTCTCACCTCAGCATCATATCAATTGTATCATGAAGAATGACCAACAAATATATTGGATTATTTCCATGTCTGTATATTGGATTATTTCCTTGTCTGATCTAATGAACTAATTTCTCAGGTGGTCACTCAACTACTAGTTATTATCTCAGAATTAGTCACTTCCTTTATTAAAAGAAATTGGAATTAATACATAAAAACATACATGTAACACCCCGACTTTTCTAAATGTCTAAATTAATTCGTACAATCGTGGAAAGACAAAGAGGATGAGTAATAAATTAAAAATGATGTGGTATGTCATATTTTAAGTGTTCAAGGGTTGTATCTCATGTTTTGAAGTAAGGTAAGTCGCAAAATAAAAATGGGCGAAAGTTATCGTAAGTTCCTTTTTAAAGATTTCTCTAAAATTTGGATCAAATGTTTCAGAATTTTTCTCCCAACCTATAACGATTTATGGGTCCCACGATGCATTAAATCGAAGTTCTGCGAGTCTAGTTTCCAACTCATCAAACGGTTTGTTCATATGACTTCAGAATAGAGAGATATTTGCATTTTTGTGAGACTGCACAAGCAGGCACGTGAGGTGGATCCCCTAAGTCGGTGGAAGCTTATAAGATAGCATTTTCTTCATTTTTCTTCATTCCAAATTGTGAGAAACCCACGAAAATCAGAGAAATACTCCTCAAATCATCCTTGTGTGTTCATGATCTCTTCTTGGCCTTTTATCGAAAATTACCTTACATTGCGAGCTCGTCGTTTTGGTATAATTTTCACGGTGAATTGAGCGGTTTAGCTCTGTGGAGGTTATGGCAGCAGGGTTTTTTTCAGTGGAGTGATTGTATTCAAGTGTTTTGGTCATTTAAATAAAGGTAGGAATCACCTTTGATTAGTTTACGAATACCTTAGGTCTTGGATTGTAGTTTACGATAGGAATCCGTATTAATTGTCGAATTGTTGTAGTAATTTTTATCCTTAATTACTGATTGATTTTACCCTTTTTCTTTAGTGTTGTAGTGGTGTGGACAGAGGTGTTTTCAGCATAAATTATAAAGAATAAGGTATGTTAAGGCTACTCCCTTCGTTCGGCATGTTTCCTTAGAACTTGGGAGTGATATAATAGAGTAGTTAATGTTAGTTATGTTGTAGATGTAATTATGAGTGGTTGGCTGATTGAGTGGTTATAAACCCTCATTTTAGGGACTCATAATCTGTTCAGAACAACCCTAAGTTAGGAATGACTTGGACATTACTCATATATATTGTTTATAGCTAAATTGCTCGCCTTCAGCCTCTTTAATTGTTTGTTGTTGCCCTTGGGGCTATTGTGGTTAGCTGTTGATCTATGAACTGCCTATGGGGGCTATGATGTTGTCTAATAGGACTATGTTTTTGCCAAAGAGGGCTATGTGTTGCCCATGGGGTTATAATTATGCCAAAGAGTGTTATGTGTTGCCTACGGGGCTATTTTGATACCAAAGAAGGCTATGTATTGCCTACAGGGCTATGTGATACAAAAGAGGGCTACGTGCAGCCCACATAGCTATTATGTTGCCTAAGGGGGCTATGTGCTGCCTACGGGGTTATATCGTTGCCTAAAAGGGCTATGTGACTTCTTACAAAGACAAGTCACTACCGATAAGGTTATGTAGATTGATTTGGCACCTTCTGGGCTTATGGGGTCCTAAGTAGGTGGTGTGTTGTTTGTACCTACCGAGCTTATAGGGCTTCGTTAGGTTGATGTTTGATCATTATTGTATTTTATTAGATTCAGTAGTGGGTTGGCATGCTTATCTAAATTTGATTTCCTTATCTGATTGCTTTTGGTATATTATGATACTTGCTCATTTAGTCTACAACCTTTCATACTTTGTACATTATTTTGTATTGACGCACCATTGCCTGGGGGCGTTGCATTCATGCATCCAGGTCCTGACATACGACCGAGTATACCTCTTCAGTAGCAGGATTGACTTCTATCCGGTTGGATAGCCCCTTTCCTCTGAAGCTGCCAGAGTTTGGAGGTTTGTTAGCTTTTGTTGTGTATATTTTTATGGGTAGGCTAGGGCCCTGTCCTGCCAATGTTTACTACTCTTTGAGGCTTGCAGATTAGTGTGTGGGATGTAGAGCTAGGTTATGGCCATGCATGGCTAGTTTTGTTGGTTTGCTGAAGCTTGTGAGCTGTTTGATGTATTGTCTTGATATATACCTACTTCCAATTTTTGTATATATATCATGGTGGCCTCGACGGCCCAGTCAGGACTTTTGTGCTAGTTGACTATTTCTTTATATGAACTCTTAAGAGTAGCTGTTTCTTTTATAAATATGTTGACAGGGACCTTACCGGTCGAGGTCTTAGTTTTAAGCCGGGATATACTAGTTTGTTTTCTTGATTGCGTGTGTCTGCTATGTGCTAGTAGAAAATGGTTCAACAGGGTTGGCTTAGGCCTGAGTTTTGGCATTAGGAGCCAGTTGCGCCCCTTGAGTTTGGGGTGTGATAAACCTGGTATCAGAGCAACGTCATATCCTAGGGATTCTGCAAGCCGTGTCTAGTAGAGTTTTATTTAGAAATGTGTTGTGCACCATATTCGATAAGCAAGAAGCTACCGGGCATGTTAGAATGATTATCTTTTTTTTGCTCACCTCGTTCTATAGAGCGGTGTCTTAAGGCCCACTATGAGACTCATGGGGAGAGATCTTCTTAGCCCCTTATAGATTCTCCATCGCTTTAGGAGCCTACGAGGGCTACAGGACTTCTAGATCCACCAGTTGTACCACCTCTAGTTCCTCCTATTCCATCTGATCAGGATTTCAAGAGTGTAGTACTAATATATGTTAGCACGGTTAGTAGCTGCACAGCGCCAGCCGGTTGTGGCAGATGTTGCCGGACCTTGTTAAGGGCCCGGAAGTTCGAGAGTTCGTGAATTTCTTGCCTTGAATCCTCCATAGTTCACAGGGACAGATCGCATAGAGGACCCTCAACCTTTGTTGATCAGCTTCATAGGATCTTCAGAGTCATGCATGCCTCAATGACTGAGTCTGTTGACTTAGCAACATTTCGATTGCGTGATGTTGTAGTATTTTCGTACAAAAGTTGGGAGAGATCTAGGGGAAAAGATGCATCTCTATCCACTTGTGATAGCTTTACAGAAGCTTTCATAGATCACTATTTGCCTCGAGAGATTAGGGATGGCCGGGTGGACCAGTTTTGAACCTCCGACAGGGTAGCATGAGTGTCCGAGAGTACGGCCTAAGATTTGATTCATTGGCTAGATATGCACCAGCATTTGTTGATACGATACATGATAGGGTGCGTAGATTTGTGGGAGGGCTTGACTAAGACTATATTGACGCTTGTTCTACCGCTGCACTAAATGATAATATAGGTATCTCGTGAATTCAAGCCTTTGCACAAGGCATAGAGGATCACCGACATCTACAATATATGAGTGAGAGGGTCGAGAGAGAGACAGAAAAGGGTTAGGCCCGCTGGTTCACAGAAAGATTCTCAGGGTGGTCCCAGACACCGACATTCTATTAGGCTACCTAGACCTGTATCACAGCAGTTCCAGGGTAGTAGATTTGATAGTCAGGGACAGTCAGGCCCAAGTGAGGGTTCACGATCATCAGGCTCGCATCAGCAGAGGGGTTTAGACTAGGCTAGGATATCCCCGCCGCATTGCGCTACTTGTGGTAGGATGTATTTCGGGAGGTGCAAACAGGATTCCACAGGTTGTTATTCTTGTGGAAATGAGGGGCATGGGTGGAGAAACTGCCCTACCATAGGTCAGGGTGATATAGGTCAGTCGACCAGGTCAGCAGTAGGTTCCTCCTCATCCGCACAGTCTATAAGGCGTGGACCCCAGACTTTAGCACGTAGAGGTAGAGGCGGAGGTAGAGAGAGAGCATCTAGTTCTGGTAGTGGACAGAATCGTACATATTCATTAATCGGACGACAACTCAGAGTTATCACCAGATGTTATGACAGGTACAATGATTGTTTGCTCCCATTGTGTTTGTGCTTTGATAGATCCTGGATCTACTCTGTCTAATGTTTCTCCATTTATTGTGCGGAAGTTATGTATAGTAGCAGAGTCATTAGATCAACCCTTTGTTGTATCTACACCAGTTGGTGAATCTATTATTACCACGAGAGTCTATCGAGGTTTCCCGGTATAGATTATCGACCATTAGACCTCTATAGACCTGGTAGAGTTAGAGATGGTTGATTTCGACGTCATTATGGGTATGGACTAGTTAGAGTCTTGTTATGCTAATGTTGAGTGTCGGAGAAAGATTGTTAGATTCCACTTTCCAGGAGAGGCAGTTCTAGAATTGAAAGGCGATACATCAATGCCGAAAGGTAGGTTTATTTCCTATCTTAAGGCGAGGAGGATGATCACTAAGGGTTGAATTTATCATCTTGTTCGCGTTCATGATATAGATGTAGAACCACCAATTCTTCAATCTATTCCAGTAGTTAATAAGTTTCTAAATGTATTACCAGACGAGCTTCCTAGTATCCCTCCAGAATGAGAAATTGATTTTGCTATCGATATGCTATCAGGTACACAACCCATATCTATCCCTCCTTATAGAATGGCTTCTGCTGAGCTAAAGGAGTTGAAAGATCAGCTGAAAAACTTGCTGGATAAAGGTTTTATCAGGCCTAGTGCTTCACCATGGGGTGCGCCAATGTTATTCGTGAGGAAGAAAAATGGCTCACTAAAAATGTGTATCGATTATCGACAGCTGAATAAGGCAACTATAAAGAATAAGTATCCCCTTCCAAGTATCGATGACTTATTTGATCAGTTGCAAGGTGCTGAGTGTTTCTCAAAGATTGATTTAAGATCAGGGTACCACCAGATACGAGTTCGGGAGAAAGACGTTCCAAAGATAGCTTTTAGAACCAGATATGGACACTTTAAGTTCTTGGTATTGTCTTTTGGATTAACTAATGCCCTAATAGTATTCATGGACCTGATGAATAGTATATTCAGGCTGTATCTAGACTTGTTTGTGATTGTATTTATTGATGATATTTTGGTGTATTCATGTTCAAAAGCTGAGCATGCAAATCAATTGCGAGCAGTCCTTCTAAGTTCTTCGAGAGCAGGAAAGTGTGAGTTCTGGTTGAGTTGTGTTGCTTTCCTAGGCCATATTGTATCAGATGCAGGCATTGCGGTTGATACACAAAATATTGAGTCCGTAAAGACTTGGCCCAGACACATGACTCCGACTGAGGTTCGTAGTTTCTTAGGGTTAGCTGGGTACAGAAGGTTTTTAGAGGGGTTTTTTCACTTTCAGCACCATTAACGAAAATGACTGAAAAAGCAACTAAATTCCAGTGGACTGAGGCTTGCGAGCATAGTTTCCAGGAGCTGAAGGATATGTTGACATCAACACCATTTCTAACATTGCCAGAGGGTTCAAAAGGCTATGCGGTGTACTGTGATGCTTTTGGTGTTGGGCTGAGATGTGTTCTGATGCAACATGGTAAGGTTATCGCATATGCTTCAAGGCAGTTAAGAAAGCATAAAAAGAACTATCCGACCCACGATTTAGAGTTGGCTGCAATTATGCATGCATTAAAGATCTGGAGACACTATTTATTTGGCATTCATGTTGACATCTTTACAGATCATAAAAGCCTTCAATATATATTTAAACAAAAGGAGTAAAATCTACGACAACTTCGATGACTTGAGTTACTGAAAGACTATGATGTGGATATTTTATATCATCCAGGAAAGGCGAATGTGGTAGTCGATGCCCTCAGTCGAAGATCTATGGGTAGTTTATCCTATTTAGGTGTTGAGAAGCGTAAGCTAGTGTCACGCCCCAAACTCGAGGGGTGCAACTGGATCCTAATGCCAAAACTCAGGCCTGAGCCGACCCTACTGAACCATTTGCTACTAGCGTATGGCAGCCACACACAATTAAGAAAACAAACAAGTATATCTCGGCAGGCAAGGCCCTTGTCAACTGATCTATAAAAGAAACAGATACTCCCAGGAGATAATATAAATAAATAGCCAACAAGCATAGAAGTCCTGATTAGGCCGTCAAGGCCACCATGATATCTATACCAAAACTAAAAGCAGGTATATATCATTACAATACATCAAACAGCTCACAAGATTCTTCAAACCAACAACATATGCCAGTATGGCCATAACGTAGCTATACACCCCACACACTAGTCTGCAAAGCCTCTAAGAGTAGCAAATATTAGCGGGAGAGGGTCCTAGCCTACCCATAAAGATATATACAATAAAAGGCAACAAACCTACCAACTCTGGCAGCTCCGAAGGAAAGGGCTAGCCAATCGGATAAAAGTCAATCCTACTGCTGAGGAGGTCTACTCGGTCGTCTGTCAGGACCTGCATGCATGAATGCAACACCCCCAAGGCAATGGGGCGTCCGTACAAAATAATGTACAGAGTATGAAAGGCAATAGACTATGAGGAGGTATCCTGATATACTGGAATAATCTGATAAATAAATCAAGGATAAGATATGTGTACTGATTTGCTCCTAAATCTAAACTTATCAAAAATAATAAAACAACAACCTACCCAAGCCCCCATAAGCTCGGCAGCTACAAACAACACACAATACCACCTACTTAGGCCCCCATAAGCCCGAAAGGTGCCAATCAGCCTATATACCCCTATCAGTAGTCCCCTAGCCCCATAGGCAGTCACATAGCCCTCTTAGGCATTAATATGGCCTCGTAGGTAGCACATAGCTCTCTTAGGCATCAACATAGCTTATAGAGAACTCATAGCCCTCTTAGGCAACAACATAGCTTATAGAGAACTCATAGCCCTCTTTGGCAACAGCATGGCCCTGTAGGAAGCACATAGCCTTCTTAGGCGTCAATATAGCCCTGTAGGCAACTCATAGCCCTTCTAGGCATCAATATAGCCTCGTAGGCAACTCATAGTCCTTTTAGGCATCCATATAACCCTGTAGGCAGAACATAGTCCTTCTAGGCATAGATCATATTCCTGCAGCTAACCCCAATATCCCCAAGGGCAACAATTCAATAACAATCCAATCGCTATAAGCGAGCAATTTAGTTATAAGCAACCTATACAAATAGCCTCTAATTCATGTCCAACACAAGGACGCTACTAACTGAATAAGAATCCTGATAAGGGAGGATTATATCAACTCGAGCAGCCAACAATCAACAATAATGGCTACAAGTGTAACAAGGATAACAACCCAATTACATTGCTCCTAAACTCTAAGGAAACATGTCGTAAGTAGGGAATAGACTTAACATACCTTTCCAATGAACGCTCGAAAGATCGTAGTTCCTTCACGAAAGTTGTTCCTTATGTCCTAAGCTTCGCAAATACTATATATACACAACTGGTATGAACCTATAAATAGTTCATAATTAATCTTATATTGGCAGATTTGCCATATTGCCCCAACTTGTCGAAACGTCCGTAGAAATTCATAAAAACCACTATAAAAGGATCCCGAAATGATTACCTTAGTTAACCAAGTGTAAACCTTGAAGAAACACCAATAACTACAAATTTATATCTTTAAAAACCAGCTCCAAATGCAGATAATAGAAGGGAAAAACGATTGCCACATGTAGGGATTACGTTTCTACGCACGGGGGCAATGTTTAATGGTAGAAATCGTCAATAACTATCCTTCATCTTGCTAGAACTCCATAGGAACTCTCTCTTAAGATTTCTCTCTAGTTTGGAATTGAAATGGAATGTTTTCATGTCTTAAAACGTTAAATAAGCCGTCATATCATATTTTTAATCCGACCCGAATTCTGCCTCGACAGTCCCTAGTAAAACCCTCATAGCTTTTTGCTCTGATGTCAGTCTGATATGGGGTTTTATGTGTTCCAAACTAGACTCGTAGGCCTTCGATTTAATGGGTGATAGGCCTTCTAAATCTTTATATATTGGGAGAAAACATTTAAGACATATGACCCAAATTTTAGACAAATCTTTAAAAAGGAACTTACGATAATTTTTGCCAACTTTATTTTGCCACTTACTTAACTTCAAAACTTGAGATATAACCCTTGAACACATAAAATATAACATACCACATCATTTTTAATTTATTACTCAGCCTCCTTGACAATCCACGAAGATACGAGTTAATTTAAACATTTTGAAAAGTCGGGGTGTTACATCCTTCCCCCCTTAGAAACATTCGTCCTCGAATGAAAAAAAAATCTAAGTCACGCGATTAAGTTTGTCACTATCCAGGAACCTGAAATGCAAAAAGTATAACCTAGGCATCTCACATGACGACTTAAATTGCTAAGCACTATAGCTCCGCAATAACAGTGCGAGCAAATATACAACGACAACAACAATAATAATAAGCAACAATATAAAAAAAATAGATAGGTATCTTACCTCACTGCACCAATATAAACTGATATGCCATCACCTTGGATATGAAACCAGTGAGGATATTTGGACCTCATGTCATCCTCAGCTTCCCAGTCACCTCTTCTCTATTCTTGTTTCTCCACAATACTTTAACCGAAGCCACTTCTTTGGTCCTCAATTTACGGACCTTCCGATCTAATATGGCAACTGGAGTTTCCTTGTAGGACAACTCCTCTCTGATCTGAACATCCTCAACTGGGGCAACCCGAGAAGGGTCTCCTACACACTTTCGTATTATAGATACATGGAAAAATGAATGAATAGATTCTAGCCCCGAAGGCAATTCTAACTCAAAAGACACTCGTCCTACCCTCAGAAGGATCCGGTATGGCCCAATGAATCTTGGACTAAGCTTGCCTTTTTTGCCAAATCTCATAACCCCATTCATAGGCGAAACTTTTAAGAATACCCAGTCATCAACACAAAATTCTAAGTCCTTTCGTCGCACATCTGAGTATGACTTTTGTCGGCTTTGAGTTGTTAGCAACCTCTCCTGTATGAGCTTGACCTGCTCCACTGTCTGTTGTACTAAGTCGGGTCCAATCAACCCTGACTCACCTACCTCAAACCATCCAATGGGGAATTTACATTTTCGCCCATACAAAGCCTCATAAGGTGTTATCCTGATGCTGGAATGATAACTATTATTGTATGCGAACTCTATAAGAGGTAAGTGGTCATCCCAACACCCCTTGAAGTCTAGCGTACACACACGTAGAATATGCTCGAGTGTCAAAATTGTGCGCTCAGCCTGGCCATTTGTCTGAGGGTGCAAGGTTGTACTAAGATTAACATATGTCCCCAGTCCTTTCTCGAAGGACTTCCAGAAGTTGGCGGTGAATTGTACTCCTCTATCAGAGATAATAGATACCGGGACACCGTGTAGCTTAACAACTCCCTAATATAGAGCCCTGCATAGTCTTCAGCCGTAAAAGTAGCCTTGACTGGTAAGAAGTAGGATGATTTTGTTAGTCTATCAACAATTACCCAAATAAAGTCAAACTTGCGACCTGTTTGAGGTAACCCTGTAATAAAATCCATATTAATTGCTTCCCACTTCCACAAAGGAATGGCTATCTCTTGAACTAGCCTAGCGGGCTTTTGGTGCTCAACCTTCACCTGTTGGCAGTTAGGACACTATGCCACAAACTCAGCAACGTCCTTCTTCATCCCGTGCCACTAATAGATATCCTTAATATCATGGTACATGTTCGTCGAACCAGGGTGAATAGAATAACGGGAATGATGTGCCTCTTCCATAATCCGATGCGGAAGCCCTGCAACATTTGGAACACATAATCGACCACTATATCTAAGGGCTCCATCTCCTGCTATATCAAATGCTAAAGTCTGTTGATTTTGAGCCTTGGATCTGAGCTACTCTAAGCTAGGATCCTCTTGTTGCCGTGATTTTACTTCTACAACAAAAGACGATATGGCTATGTCCTGAATTGTTACCCTACTATCTTTTGCCTCTAACAATTTGACTCCCAAGCTAGCTAACTGATGAAGCTCTCGCACTAGCCCACGCTTCTCAACACATAAATATGATAAACTACCCATAGACCTTTGACTGAGGGCATCAGTTACCACATTCGCCTTTCCTGGATGATATAAAATGTCCACGTCATAATCTTTCAGTAATTCAAGCCATCGACGTTGTCGCAGATTTAACTCCTTTTGTCTAAAGATATATTGAAGGCTTTTATGATCTGTGAAAATGTCAGCATGAACGCCATACAAATAGTGTCTCCAGATCTTTAGCGCATGCACAACTGCAGCCAACTATAAATCGTGGGTTAGATAGTTCTTCTCATGCTTTCTCAACTACCTTGAAGCATATGCGATAACCTTACCATATTGCATTAGAACACATCCCAACCCAACCCCAGTAGCATCACAATACACCGCATAGCCTTCTGAACCGTCTGGCAATGCAAGAACTTGTGTTGATGTCAACCTATCCTTCAGCTCCTGGAAACTATGCTCGCAAGCCTCAGTCCACTGGAACTTAGCTGCTTTTTGAGTCAACTTCGTTAATGGGGCTGAAATTAAAGGAAACCCCTCTACAAACCTTCTGTAGTACCCAGCTAAACCTAAGAAACCACGAACCTCAGTAGGAGTCATGGGTCTGGGCCAAGTCTTTACAGCCTCAATCTTTTGTGTGTCAACCGCAATGCCTACATCTGATACAATATGGCCTAAGAAAGCTACAGAGTCTAACCAGAACTCACACTTAGAAAACTTTACATAAAGTTCTCGGTCTCAAAGAACCTGAAGGACTGCTCGTAGATGATTTTCATGCTCATCTTTTGAACGTGAATACACCAAAATATCATCAATAAATACAATCACAAAAGAGTCTAGATACGGCCTGAATATACTATTCATCAGGTCCATGAACACTACTGGGGCATTAGTTAATACAAAAGACATTACGAAGAACTCAAAGTGTCCATATCTTTCCATATCTAGTTCTAAAAACTGTCTTTGGAACGTCTTTCTCCCGAACCCGTATCTGGTGGTACCCTGATCTTGAATCAATCTTTGAGAAACACTTAGCACCTTGTAATTGATCAAACAAGTCATCTATACTTGGAAGGGGATACTTATTCTTTATAGTTGCCTTATTCAGCTGTTGGTAATCGATACACATTCTTAGTGAGCCATCTTTCTTCCTTACGAACAATACTGGTGCACCCCATGGTGAAGCACTAGGTCTAATAAAGCCTTTATCCAACAAGTGTTTTAGCTGATCCTTCAACTCCTTTAGCTCAGCAGGAGCCATTCTATAAGGAGGGATATATATGGGTTTTGTACTTGGTAGCATATCGATAGCAAAATCAATTTCCCATTCTAGAGGGATACCAGGGAGCTCATCTGGAAATACATCTAGAAACTCATTAACTACCCGAATAGACTGAAGAGTTGGTGGTTCTGCATCTATATCATGAACGTGAAAAAGATGATAAGTACAACCCTTGGTAATCATCCTCCTCGACTTAAGATAGGAAATAAACTTACCTTTCGGCGTTGCTGTATCGCCTTCCCATTCCCAAACTGCCTCTCTTGGAAAGTGGAAACTAGCAATCTTTGTTCGGCACTCAACATTAGCATAACAAGACGCTAACCAGCCCATACCCATAATAACGTCAAAATCGACCATCTCTAACTGTACGAGATCTATAAAGGTCTGACGGTCAATAATTTCTACCGTGCAACCTCGATACTCTCCTAGCAACAATAGACTCACCAACTGGTGTAGATACAATAAAGGGTTGATCTAATGACTCTGCTATTATACATAACTTCCCCGCAATAAATGGAGTAACATAAGACAGAGTAGATCCAGGATCTATCAAAGAATAAACACAATGGGAGCAAACAATCAATGTACCTGTCATAACATCTGGTGATGACTCTGAGTCCTGTCGGCCAGTTAATGAATACGTACGGTTCTGTCTACTACCAGAACTAGATGCTCCCTCTCTGCCTCCGCCTCTACCTCTACGTGCTGAAGTCTGGGGTTCACGCCCTATAGACTGTGCTGATGAGGAGGAACCTATTGCTGACCTGGTCGAGTGACCTATACCACCCTGACCTATGGTAGGGCAGTTTCTCCACTCGTGCCCCTCCTGTCCACAAGAATAACATCTTGTGGAACCCTGTCTACACCTCCCGAAATGTATCCTACCGCAAGTAGCGCAACGCGGTGGGGCTGTCCTAGCCTGGACTGAACCCCTCTACAGCTGTGAGCCTGATGCTCGTGAACCCTCACCTGGGCCTGACTGTTCCTGATGATCAAATTTACTACCCTGAAACTGTTGTGGTGGTGGTCTAGGTGGCCTAATAGAATATCGGGGTCTGGGACCACACTGTTAATGTCCATGTAGCCCTCTTTTGTCTCTCTCTTGACCCTCTCACTCATATACTGTAAAATGTCGGTGATAAGGTGCAAATGCCTGAATTTGCGATATATCCATTTTATCATTTAGTGCAGTGGTAGAACAAGTATCGATATAGTATAAGTCGAGCCCTCCCACAAATCTACTCACCCTACCATGCATCGTATCAACAAATGTTGGTGCATATCTAGCCAATGAATCAAATCTCAGCCCGTACTCTCGGACATCCATGTTGCCTTATCGGAGGTTCAGAAACTAGTCCACCCGGCCATCCCTAATCTCTCGAGGCAAATAGTAATCTATGAAAGCTTCTGTAAAGCTATCCCAAGTGGGTAGGGATGCATCTTTTCCCCTAGATCTCTCCCAACTCTCGTACCACAATACTGCAACATTGTGCAATCGAAATGCTGCTAACTCAACTGACTCAGTCGTTGAGGCATACATGACTCTAAAGATCCTATGAAGCTGATCAATAAAGTGTTGAGGGTCTTCTCTGCAATCTGTCCCTGTAAACTGTGAAGGATTCAAGGCAAGAAATTCACAAACTCTCGAACTTCCGGGCCCTTCAGAAGGTCCGGCAACATCTGGCGCAACTGGTTGGCACTGTGCAGCTACTACTAGTGCTAACATAAATACTGCACTCTGGAAATCCTCATCAGATGGAATAGGAGGAACTAGAGGTGGTATTGCTGGTGGAGCCGAAAGTCCTGTAGCCCTCGGAGGCTACTGAAGCGGTGGAGAAGCTATAGTGGGCTGAGAAAATGTCTCCCCCTGGGTCTCACAATAGGCTACCTCCACCTATGGTACCTTGTCGGTAACCTCGCTTGCAGTTGTATCTAGCCCCTGGCTAGTTGTGGTCTGTCTAGTGTCAGTCATCTCTATCTGCATATCAACTATAAGTCAGAAACCTCAAACCTTAAGACACCGCTCTATAGCACGAGGTGAGCAAAAAAATGATAGTCACTCTAACATGCCCGGTAGCTTCTTGCTTATTAGTTGTCGTGCACAACACAATTATAAACAAGACTCTACTAAACATGACTTGTAGACTCCCTAGGGTACGACGTTGCTCTGATACCAAGTTTGTCACGCCCCAAACTCGAGGGGCGCAACTGACTCCTAATGCCAAAATTCAGGCCCGAGTCGACCCTACTGAACCATTTGCTACTAGCGCATGGCAGCCACACACAATCAAGAAAACAAA
This sequence comes from Solanum stenotomum, assembly GCF_019186545.1. NCBI lineage: Eukaryota > Viridiplantae > Streptophyta > Magnoliopsida > Solanales > Solanaceae > Solanum > Solanum stenotomum. Next base: position 28,734,175 of record NC_064286.1, on the reverse strand, counting down.
CAAGTATATCTCGGCTTAAAACTAAGGTCTCGGCCGGCAAGGCCCCTGTCAGATGATCTATAAAAGAAACAACTACTTCTAGGAGATCATATAAATAAATAGCCAACTAGCACAGAAGTCCTGATTAGGTCGTCGAGGCCACCACGATATCTATACCAAAACTAAAAGAACGTGTATATCATTATAATACATCAAACAACTCACAAACTTCAGCAAACCAACAACATAAGCCAGTATGGGTATGGACTGGTTAGCGTCTTGTTATGCTAACGTTGAGTGACAGAGAAAGATTGTTAGATTTCACTTTCCAGGAGAGGCAGTTGTGGAATGGAAAGGCGATACATCAATGCCAGAAGGTAGGTTTATTTCCTATCTTAAGGCGAGGAGAATGATCACTAAGGGTTATATTTATCATCTTGTTCACGTTCATGATATAGATGCAGAATCACCAACTCTTCAATCTATTCCAGTAGTTAATGAGTTTCTAGATGTATTTCCAGATGAGCTTCCTCGTATCCCTCCAGAATGAGAAATTGATTTTGCAATCGATATGCTACCAGGTACACAACCCATAGCTATCCCTCCTTATAGAATGGCTCCTACTAAGCTAAAGGAGTTGAAGGATCAGCTGAAAGACTTGCTGGATAAAGGCTTTATCAGGCCTAGTGCTTCACCATGGGGTGCGCCAGTGTTATTCGTGAGGAAGAAAGATGGCTCACTAAGAATGTGTATCAATTATCGACAACTGAATAAGGTGACTATAAAGAATAAGTATCCCCTTTCGAGGATCGATGACTTATTTGATCAGTTACAAGATGCTGAGTGTTTCTCAAAGATTTATTTAAGATCAGGGTACCACCAGATACGAGTTCAGGAGAAAGACGTTCCAAAGATAGCTTTTAGAACCAGATATGGACACTTTGAGTTCTTGGTAATGTCTTTTGGATTAACTAATGCCCCAATAGTGTTCATGGACCTGATGAATAGTATATTCAGGCCGTATCTAGACTTGTTTGTGATTGTATTTATTGATGAATTTTGGTGTATTCATGTTCAAAAGCTGAGCATGCAAATCATTTGCGAGCAGTCCTTCAAGTTCTTCGAGAGCAGGAACTTTATGCAAAGTTCTCCAAGTGTGAGTTCTAGTTGAGCTATGTGGCTTTCCTAGGCCATATTGTATCTGATGCAGGCATTGCAGTTGATACACAAAAGATTGAGTCCCTAAAGATTGAGGTTCATAGTTTCTTAGGGTTAGGTGGGTACTACAAAAGGTTTGTAGAGGGGTTTTCTTCACTTTCAACACCATTAACGAAGATGACTGAAAACGTAACTAAGTTCCAGTGGACTGAGGCTTGCGAGCATTCATTCCAAGAACTTAAGGATAGGTTGACATCAGCACCACTTCTAACATTGCCAGAGGGTTCAGAAGGCTATGCGGTGTACTGTTATGCTTCTGGTGTTGGGCTAGGATGTGTTCTTATGCAACTTGGTAAGGTTATCGCATATGCTTCAAGGCAGTTAAGAAAGCATGAAAAGAACTATTCGACCCATGATTTAGAGTTGGCTGCAGTTGTGCATGCATTAAAGAACTGGAGACACTATTTATATGACGTTCATGTTGACATCATCACAGATCATAAAAGCCTTCAATATATCTTTAAACAAAATGAGTTAAATCTGCGACAACGTTGATGGCTGAGTTACTGAAAGACTATGACATGGATATTTTATATCATCCAAGAAAGCCGAATGTGGTAGCCGATACTCTCAGTCGAAGATCTATGGGTAGTTTATCCTCTTTAGGTGTTGAGAAGCGTGAGCTAGTGTCACGCCCCAAACTCGTGGGGCGCAACTTTCTCCAAATGCCAAAACTTAGGCCCGAGTCGACCCTACTGAACCATTTGCTACTAGCGCATGGCAGCCACACACAATCAAGAAAACAAACAAGTATATCTCGACTTAAAACTAAACCCTGGCTGGTAAGGCCCCTGTTAACTGATCTATAAAAGAAACAGCTAATCCAAGGAGATCATATAAATAAATAGCCAACTAGCACAGAAGTCTTGATTGGGCCGTCGAGGCCACCATGATATCTATACCAAAACTAAAAGCAGGTATATATCATTACAATACATTAAACAGCTCATAAGCTTCAGCAAACCAACAACATAGGCCAGTATGGCCAAAAGGTAGCTATATACCCCACACACTAGTCTGCAAGCCTCTAAGAGTAGTAAAGATTAGAGGGACAGGGCCCCAACCTACCCATAAAGATATATATAACAAAAGATAACAAACCTCCCAATTTTGGCATCTCCGAAGAAAAGGGCTAGCCAACTGGATAAAAGCCAATCTTGCTGCTGAGGAGGTCTACTTGGGCATCTGTCAGGACCTGCATGCATGAATGCAGCGCCCCCAAGGCAATGGGGCGTCAGTACAAAATAATATACAGAGTATGAAAGGCAATAGACTATGCAGAGGTATCCTGATATACTGGAATAATCTAATAAATAAATCAAGGATAAGATAAGTGTACTGACCTGCTCCTAAATCTAAACTTATCAAAAATAATAAAACAACAACCAACCCAATCCCCCATAAGCTCGACAAGTAGAAACAACACACAATACCACCTACTCAGGCCCCCATAAGCCCGAAAGGTGTCAATCAACCTATATACCTCAATCGGTAGTCCCCTAGCCCCGTAGGCAGTCACATAGCCCTCTTAGGCATTAATATAGCCCCGTAGGCAGCACATAGCTCTCTTAGGCATCAACATAGCTTATAGAGAACTCATAACCCTCTTAGGCAACAACATGGCCCTGTAAGAAGCACATAGCCTTCTTAGGCATCAATATAGCCCTATAGGCAACTCATAGCCCTTCTAGTCATCAATATAGCCTCGTAGGCAACTCATAGTCCTTTTAGGCATCCATATAACCCTATAGGCAGAACATAGCCCTTCTAGGCATATATCACATTTCTGCAGCTAACCACAATAGCCCCAAGGGCAACAATAACAATCCAATCGCTAAAAGCAAGCAATTTAGTTATAAGCAACCTATACAAATAGTCACTAAGTCGTGTCCAACACAGGGACGCTACTAACTGAATAAGAATCTCGATAAGGGATGATTATATCAACTCAAGCAGCCAACAATCAACAATAATGGCTACAAGTGTAATAAGGATAACAACCTAATTACATTGCTCCTAAGCTTTAAGGAAACATGTCGTAAATAGGGAATAGCCTTAACATACCTTTCAAATGAACGCTCGAAAGACCGTAGTTCCTTCACAAAAGTTGTTCCTTATGTCCTAAGCTTCACAAATACTATATATACACAGCTGGTATGCACCTATAAACAATTCATAATTAATCTTAAATCGGCAGATTTGCCATATTGCCCCAACTTGTCGAAACGTCCGTAGAATTTCATAAAAGCAACCATAAAAGGGTCCCGAAATGATTACCTTAGTTAACCAAGTGTAAACCTTGAAGAAACTGCAATAACTACAAATTTATATCTTTGAAAACCAGCTCCAAATACAGCTAATAGAAGGTAAAAATGATTGTCACGTGTAGGGATTACGTTTCTAGGCACGGGGGCAATGTTTAATGGCAGAAATCGTCAAAAACTAACCTTCATCATGGTAGAATTCCATAGGAACTCTCTCTTAAGCATTCTCTCTAGTTTGGAACTGAAATGGAATGTTTTCATGGCTTAAAATGTTAAATAAGCCTACATACCATACTTTTTACCCGACCTGGATTCTGCCCCGGCTGTCCCTAGTAAAATCGTCATAACGTTTTGCTCTGATGTCAATTTGATACGGGGTTTTATGCGTTGCAAACTAGACTCGTAGGCCTTTGATTTAATGGGTGATAAGCCTTCTAACTCTTTATATATTGGGAGAAAACATCCATGACATTTGACCTAAATTTTAGACAAATCTTTAAAAAGGAACTTACGATAACTTTCGCCAACTTTATTTTGCCACTTACTTAACTTCAAAACTTGAGATACAACCCTCGAACACTTAAAATATGACATACCACATCATTTTTAATTTATTACTCACCCTCCTTGTCTTTCCATGAATATAAGAATTAATTTAGACATTTTGAAAAGTCGGGGTGTTACAGCTAGAGTGTGAGCTTCATCAGTTAGCTAGCTTGGGAGTCAGATTGTTAGAGGCAGAAGATAGTGGGGTAACAATTCAGGACACAACCGTATCATCTTTAGTTGTAGAAGTGAAATCACGGCAACAAGAGGATCCTAGCTTAGAGCCAAGGCTCAGAATCAACAGACTTTAGCATTTGATATAGCAGGAGATGGAGTCCTTAGAAGTAACAGTCGATTGTGTGTTCTGAATTTTGCAGGGCTTCGACATCGAATTATGGAAGAGGCACATCATTCCCGTTATTCTATTCACCTTGGTTCGACAAAGATGTACCATGATATTAAGGAGATATATTGGTGGCACGGGATGAAGAAGGACGTTGGTGAGTTTGTTGCACAGTATCCTAACTGCCAACACGTGAATGTTGAGCACCAAAAGCCCGCTCGGCTAGTTCAGGAGATAGCCATTCATTTGTGGAAGTGGGAAGCAATTAATATGGATTTTATTACAGGGTTACCTCGATCGCGTCGCAAGTTTGACTCTATTTGGATGATTGTTGATAGACTAAAAAGATCATCCCACTTCTTACCAGTCAGGGCTACTTTTATGGTCGAAGACTATGCAGGGCTCTATATTTGAGAGATTTTTAGGCTACACAGTGTCCCAGTATCTATTATCTCTGATAGAGGAGCACAATTTACCGCCAACTTCTGGAAGTCCTTCTAGAAAGAATGGGGGATATAGGTTAATCTTAGTAAAACCTTTCACCATAAGATAGATGGCCAGGCTGAGCGTACAATTTTGACAGTCAGGGATATGTTACGGGCGTGCGCGCAAGACTTCAAGGGAAGTTGGGATGACCACTTGCCTCTTATTGAGTTTTTATACAATAATAGTTATCATTCTAGCATCGGGATGGCACCTTACGAGGCTTTGTATGGGCGAAAATGTAGGTCCCCCATTGGATGCTTCGAGGTAGGTGAGTCAGGGTTGATTGGACCCAACTTAGTACAACACACAGTGGAGCAGGTTAAGCTCATTCGGGAGAGGTTGCTAACAGCTTAAAGCCGACAGAAGTCATACTCAGATGTGCGACGAAGGGACTTAGAATTTTGTGTCGATGACGGGGTATTCTTAAAAGTCTTGCCTATGAAGGGTGTTATGAGATTTGGAAAAAAAGGCAAGCTTAGTCCAAGATTTATTGGGCCATATCGGATCCTTCGGAGGGTAGGACGAGTGGCTTATGAGTTAGAATTGCCTTCGGGGCTAGAATTTATTCATCCAATTTTCCATGTATCGATGCTACAGAAGTGCGTAGGAGACTCTTATCGAGTTGTCCCAATTGAGGATGTTTAGATCATAAAGGATTCGTCCTACGAGAAAACTCCAGTTGCCATATTAGATCGATAGGTCCATAAATTGAGGACCAAAGAGGTGACTTCGGTTAAAGTATTGTGGAGAAACAAGAATATAGAAGAGGTGACCTGGGAAGCTGAGGATGACATGAAGTCCAAATATCCTCACTTGTTTCATACCCCAGGGTGATGGCATATCAGTTTATATTGGTTCAGTGGGGTAAGATACCTACAAATTTTTTTATATTATTGCCTCTAATTATGGTTGTCGTCGTTGTATTTTTGCTCGCACTATTATTGCAGAGATATATTGCTTTGCTATTTATGTCGTCCTGTGAGACGCCTAGGTTAAAAATTTATGCGTTTCAGGTTTTGGATAGTCACATTCACAAAGGATACTTTGTCTAAACTTTGGCAACTCCTAAGGACATAACCGTGAGACTCAGATTTTTCATTCAAGGACGAATGTTTCTAAGGGGGAAAGGATGTAACACCCCGACTTTTCTAAATGCCTAAATTAATTCGTACATTCGTGGAAAGAAAAGAGGGTGAGTAATATATTAAAAATGATTTTGTATGTCATATTTTAAGTGTTGAAGGGTTGTATCTCAAGTTTTGAAGTAAGGTAAGTCGCAAAATAAAAGTGGGCGAAAGTTATCGTAAGTTCCTTTTTAAAGATTTCTCTAAAATTTGGGTCAAATGTTTCGGAAGTTTTCTCCCAATCTATAATGGGTTATGGGTCCCACGACCCATTAAATTGAAGGTCTATGAGTGTAGTTTCCAACGCATCAAACGGTTTGTTCTTACGACTTCATAATAGAGAGATATTTGTGTTTTTGCGAGACTGCGCAAGCAGGCATGTGAGGTGGGTCCCCTGAGTCGGTGGAAGCTTATAAGATAGCATCTTCTTCATTTTTCTTCATTCCAAATCGTGAGAAACACACGAAAATCAAAGAAATACTCCTCAAATTATCCTTGTGTGTTCATGATCTCTTCTTGGCATTTTATCAAAAATTGCCCTACGTTCTGAGCTCATCGTTTTGGTATAATTTTCACGGTGAATTGAGCGGTGTAGCTCCGTAGAGGTTATGGTAGCAGGGGTTTTTTCAGTGGAATAATTGTATTCAAGTGTTTTGGTCATTTAAAGAAAGGTAGGAATCACATTTGATCAGTTTACGGATACCTTAGGTCTTGGATTCTAGTTTACGATAGGAATCCGTATTGATTGTCGAATTGTCGTAGTAATTTTTATCCTTAATTACTGATTGATTTTATCTTTTTTCTTTAGTGTTGTAGTGGTGTGGACCGAGGTGTTTTCAGCATAAATTATAAAGGAAAAGGAATGTTAATGCTACTCCCTTCATTCGGCATGTTTCCTTAGAGCTTGGGAGTGATATAATAGAGTAGTTAATGTTAGTTATGTTGTAGATGTTATTATGAGTGGTTGGCCGATTGAGTGGTTATAAACCCTCATTTTAGGGACTCATAATCTGTTCAGGACAACGCTAAGTTTGGAATGACTTGGACATTACTCATATATATTGTGTATAGTTAAATTGCTCACCTTCAGCCTATTTAATTGTTTGTTGTCACCCTTGGGGCTATTGTGGTTAGCTGTTGAGCTATGAACTGCCTATGGGAGCTATGGTGTTGTCTAGTAGGACTATATTATTGCCAAAGAGGGCTATGTGTTGCCCACGGGGTTATATTGATGCCAAAGAGTGTTATGTATTTCCTACGGGGCTATTTTGATGCCAAAGAAGGCTATGTATTGCCTACAGGGCTATGTGATGCAAAAGAGGGCTACGTGCAGCCCACAGAGCTATTATGTTGCCTAAAGGGGCTATGCGCTGCCTACGAGGCAATATCGTTACCAAAAAGGGCTATGTGACTTCTTACAAAGACAAGGGACTACCGATAAGGTTATGTAGATTGATTTGGCACCTTCTGGGCTTATGGGGACCTAAATAGGTGGTATGTTGTTTGTACCTACCAGGCTTATGGGGGCTTGGTTAGGTTGATGTTTGATCATTATTGTATTTTATTAGATTCAGTAGTGGGTTGGCATGCTTATCTAAATTTGATATCCTTACCTGATTGCTTTTGGTATATTATGATACTTGCTCATTTAGTCTACAACCTTTCATACTCTGTACATTATTTTGTACTGACGCCCCATTGCCTGGGGGCGCTGCATTCATGCATCCAGGTCCTAACAGACGACCGACTAGACCTCCTCAGTAGCAAGATTTACATCTATCCAGTTGGCTAGCCCCTTTCCTCCGGAGCTGCCAGAGTTTGGAGGTTTGTTAGCTTTTGTTGTGTATATTTTTTTGGGTAGGCTGGGGCCCTGTCCCGCCAATCTTTACTACTCTTTGAGGCTTGCAGATTAGTGTGTGGGGTGTAAAGCTAGGTTATGGCCATGCTGGGCTAGTTTTGTTGGTTTGCTGAAGCTTGTGAGTTGTTTGATGTATTGTCTTGATATATACCTGCTACCAGTTTTTGTATAGATATCATGGTGGCCTCGACGGCCCAGTCAGGACTTATGTGGTAGTTGGCTATTTCTTTATATGAACTCTTGAGAGTAACTGTTTCTTTTATATATATGTTGACAGGGGCCTTACCGTCCGAGGTCTTAGTTTTAAGCCGGGATATACTAGTTTGTTTTCTTGATTGCATGTGTCTGCAATGCGCTAGTAGCAAATGGTTCAGCATGGTCGGCTTGGGCCTGAGTTTTGGCATTAGGAGCCAGTTGCACCCCTTGAGTTTGGGGTGTGACAATACACATCTTGGAATTAATAGTGTAAGTGAAACAACAAAAGGAGAACTAACTCATGCATATAATTAAGCAGTCATAACAATGATTTTATATGACTTAATTAAGTAAAAAAGGGGAAAAGAAAAAAGCACAAACTAATTCAATGTACACAAGATAATAAAAGAGACTAATCGTATTGAAAAATGTTGGCAGTCCCGATTCTCTATCGATGTCAATGGATGAGTAAGATCAATTCATATAGATCCAATTTTCCCGAGCTCTTATCCCTAGGATTTCAAATCACTTGCCTCATGACATACTCCTTCAACTGATGTCACCATCTTCTCCATCTATCTAAAACAACGACCAAAATTGAACAGTGAATTAAATTTGAAAGCCTTTGATGGAACAAATTCTAGAACCCTAATTCTCAGATTTGTTCTTTTCATCAACCCATCATTAATCAATAGGTGTTACGATCAAAAAAAATTCTCAAATTACCAACATAGGCTTCCAGACCCGCTAAGGATCATCGGGTAACTTGCATTCCTGCTTGCACAAACTTTGCTTCATTACTGTCCCATGATAGTCTCTCATTATGCTCTACCCCGAATTCTACCATCTTCTTGTTGAATCGCCTTGTTTGTGCTTTACAAAAGAACAACGCCCCACTACTTTGATATGAAATTCTTTTCCTTTTATTGAAATGTTAAGCTCTTCCCATGCAATGTATTTTCGAACTGAGGATTTTAAAAAACACACCAACTGCTGCAATTTTCCCCACTCCCCAAACATTTTCCACTTTGCCGCTCCCAAAATACCCGCAACAATATATTTTTCCCTTCCCATTAACATCTCCCGTTTACCTCAATTTACATTGGAAGCCTCAATAGAGCTGGAGTCTTGGAAATTTTATTGGATAGTCTGTATAATTATATGCATTTTCTGTTATTTCAATACGATCGCCTTTGCTCATTATCGTTTATCTCTTAAACAAGAATTTTGCACTGACACAATTAATTTCACGAGTTCTCTACCACCTTAGAAGTTGTGTACGATGTCATCCCAAATCCATGCGCACCATCCAAATATGATACTTTATACAATTCAACCAGATTTGTAAGACTAGCATAACCACAAACCTCCTAACTGGAAAAATAAATATTGAATTATGGTTACAATTTTATTCTTACCCTCTTTGTGTTTAAGGTTAATGGAAACTTCATAGCTGCCACTTCACATTTTAAAACTCCCTCTTTATGCATGCATGGCTGCTTGGAACTCTATGGAATAATGTGATGTCTTTCCTGTTATTGCATTATGACTGTGTTTGTTTATTGTAGTTCATCTCTTAGCTTATATTTAGGTCGAAAATAATTAATATTGTAATCATATGGAAAAATATTATTTATTCCAATAGGTAAGCAATGTGTAAATACCATGGATTGTGTGCTATCTTAGGAAAGAAATAAAAGAAAATTTCTACAAATCTGAAAATTCCTATAAATCTGCTATATAAATAAGGCTATGTGCTTTACTAGGAATGAAGTCTATATACATATTCTATAACACTCCCCCTAAAGTTAGAGCATGGATATTGATCATGCCCCAACTATTGTTACAAAAATGATCAACTTAAACAAAGATGAAATAGCCTATAGTCAATCTCCTATCAATTTTTTATCCAACTTACTCCGCATCTACAGAACAGTTAATACGGGTATGATTGTGATTGCTATACGATATGCCAAGTCCAAGGTCACCTTTCAAGTAACATAGAATATGTGTCAAGTCTTCCCAATGCTTGATCGTAGGCACATACAAGAACTGGCTAACAACACTTACCACAAAAGTAATATCTAGAGGAGTCACAACAATTTAATTTCCCAATTAGCTTTGTATTATTCAGGATCATCAAAAGGAACACCATAATCTTTCGTAAGATGCATGTTGGGGACCATTAGAGTATTGCAAGATTTGGCTGCTAACTTTCTGGTGTCTGCAAGTAGGTCAAGGATATACTTTCTCTAAGATAGCTGAAAAATTCCCTTCTTTCTGTTACTTACTTTTACTCCCAAAAAAGTATTTTAACTTACCTAAGTATTTATTATAAAGCCTAGCATGCTAGAAAGACTTAAGGGAAGAGATCCCCATATAATCACTTCATGTGATGACAATATCATCAACATATACGACAAAAAGGATAGGGCCAATTGTTTATTGCCGATAGAAAACTAAGTGATCAAATTTTCTCATTTTCAATCGAAGATCTTGAATGTAACGACTGGGTTTCGTCGTTATAGAAATGCCAACGGGCAAAAATTAGGGCCGAAAAAACTTTTTTGCAGTATTTGGATTTTCCCAACCTTGTCCAGATTTGGAGGAACTTGGAGTCACCAAGATGTAGGGAAATCTGGTAACAATCGGGTGGATTAATTCTGGTTTTGATTGCATGAGTAGTTATATAACTCGTTAACGAATTCGTACGATTTTACAAAATTGAATTTGGGTAAGTAGATCTCCGGGAATCGATCTTAGCGTGAAGGGTAATTTCTGAGTGTAGTGGGTTAGAGGTGCGTTGTGAATTGGGACATTGGAATCCTTTTAATTAGCTCTCTGGTCCAGTTTTTGCCGTTTTGGCGAGAGTAATGCTGCTCTAGCGAGGCCGCTACAGCGGGATATGGGGCGATGTGGCGGGTGCGACGGGACTTACAATCAAAGATGAAAGATGAAGATGTCACTGGTACAAAAGTACCGCTCTGGTGGGACTTTATTCGCTCTGGCGCCGCCGCTAAAGTGGGATAAGGGTCGCTGTGGCAGGCCAGATGCGACATAATGTCGTTAATAAACCCCTAAACGACCTTATTTGGCACTTTTCAACTTTTATAGCTAAGGAACGACCCCCAGGCAAAATCTACTCATTTTTTACCATTCTTGAGGCTAATGGTAAGTTTTTCACACCCCGAATCCGTTTCTCAATCCATAGAATGTATTAGAATGGGTATATATTGATGGGGAAGGTTTTGATTCAGATTATATGGTGGAAACAACCCTTGTTTGGATGATTGTGATCATGGGTTTGATTTAGGGTTCATAGAATTATTAGTAATTCGGGTAATTAGCGATTGTTTGTTGATTCCCGTGTTATTGTGATTGGTTGTAGACCATTAACAAGCTAAACAAATTCGAAAAGGGAAGGATCAAGTTTCTTAGGGTTTCAAACTTGTTTTGAGGTAGGTGATGGTTGTGATTCTATGATTGTGTGATGTATGCTTGTTCTCACTTCATTATGTTACTTGTATATGTATGAATGTTGCAATGTTGATAACACTTGTTGTAAATGAGATAGATGAATTATCGATGCCATGAAATCATGACTGAATTGTATGATCTTGATGATGTACTTGTGATTGTGATTGTGGTGTGTAAATGGGATCGATTGCCACGTTCAGGCATAACTAACTATTGGATCGGTTGCCACGTTCCAGCATAACTATTGGATTGGATATCCATGTTTCGGCATAATTATGGGATTGGTTGCCACAATCAAGCATAGATATGGGATCAGATTGCCACGTTCTGGCAAGCTAACTATTTGAGTTTGGGTTCCGTGAGAGGACTAATGATGTGCTATAAAATGTAAAGTTGTTGGTTGTTCATAAATGTCGATGATGTTGTATATGTTGATATGTATGCATGTAATTATAATGTTGTTTGACTTGTTTATGTTGCACTAGTGGGATAGCCGCGTGATCCCACCAGTACACTGTGGTCGTGTACTGATACTGCACTTGCTCTTATTTTTGTTGAGTACAAGGCATCTTCACGCGACTATTGACAGACCTATCTTAGAAGATCAGTGATCGCCGCTTCGAATTCAAGTGTGAGTCAATTTGTCCGGGCTGCCATGGAATTATCTTTCGTCTATGTCCACATTTTCGGACTTAGATATTTGTTCTAGTTAGTTAATTAGTTCATTAGTTGTGGATGTATCCCTTCTTGTTTAGACTTGGTTCATTTGTTTAGATGTTTTGGTACATTGACTTTCAGATTCTAGGTATTATATTTCCACATTTGTTTAGTTAATTAACCTTCTTCCGTAACTTAATTGCCTTAGTATAGTTTTAGTTGCTTAGTTTGGTTGTAGTAGTGGTTCTCCCACCGGATAGTTAGTGTGAGTGCCAATCACGATGGTTTGGGTCGTGACAAAGTTGGTATCAGAGCCTAGGTTCGTTGATCTCGATGTACCGAAATGAGTCTAATAGAGTCTCACAAAACAGTACAGGGACGCCTTTACTTTTCTTCAAGAGGCTATAGGACTTTAGGAAATCCCTATTTTTCTCTTGTCTCCTTTCGTGCTATGACTTGATTCCAATTGGTATCTGGCGATTCAAATTGGTATCTAACCTCATTCATTTTTCTGTCCGCAGATGGTTAATACTTGGTATAACAGTGTTAGGCTCGTAGCTCCTGTCAATGCTCCAACTGAGGAATCTGTAGCGAGAGGTTGCAGTCGAGGCAGAGGTAGAGGATGAGCTAGGGGTAGAGGCCGTGGAAGAGTAGCGCATGCTGAAAATGAGGTACCTATTGAGAATATGCATGTGAATGAGAACCCTCCTGTACATAATGAGGAAATAGAGGAGAATGTGGATTAGTAAATTAGTAGAGCAGGGTTGTTTGGCTTATTTGGCTCATGTTAGGGATGTTGAGATTGAGGCTCCATCCATTGGGTCTATTCCGGTGGTGTCTGAATTTAGTGAAGTGTTTCCTAATGACTTGCCTGGTATGCCTCTGGATAGAGATAGATTTTTGCATTGATTTGGAACTTGGTACTCATCCCATTTCTATCCCTCCATATCGCATGGCTCCGACAGAATTAAGAGAGCTTAAGACTCAAATTCAAGAGCTCCTTGATAAGGGATTTATTTGCCCTAGTGCTTCCCCATGGGGTGCTCCAGTTTTATTTGTTAAGAAAAAGGATGGTAGTATGAGAATGTGTATAGATTACCGGCAATTAAATAGGGTCACTATTCGGAATAGGTACCCCTTGCCTAGAATAGATGATCTCTTTGACCAATTGCTAGATGCAACGGTTTTCTCAAAGATTGATCTAAGATTCGGTTACCATCAATTAAAAATCAGACCGGAAGATGTGCCCAAGACGGCATTTGGAACTCGTTATAGGCACTATGAGTTTTTGGTTATGTCTTTTGGGTTGACCAATGCGCTTGCAACTTTCATGAGTTTGATGAATAGGGTGTTCAAGCCATTCATTGATTCCTTTGTGATAGTCTTTATTGATGATATTTTGCTTTATTCGAAAAATGAAGAAGAACATGACAACCATCTTCGTACTGTTTTGGGTGTTCTTCGGGAAGCAAAAGTTATATGCTAAATTTTCGAAGTGTGAATTTTGGTTGAAATCGGTTGCATTTTTGGGACATGTAGCTTCAAAAAAAGGTGTAATGGTAGATCCTCAAAAGATTGAAGTGGTTAGGAATTGGGTTAGGCCTAGCTCTGTGACGGAAGTTAGGAGTTTTGTGGGACTCGCTAGCTATTATCGTCAATTTGTTAAGAATTTTGCTTCAATTGCTACTTATTTGACCAATTTGACCAAAAAGGAGATACCATTTTAATGGACTGAAAAATATGAGAGGAGCTTTCAAAAGCGCGAGACTCTTTTGACCACCACACCTATCCTAGCATTACCGGTGGAAGGTAAGGACTTTATAGTTTATTGTGATGCTTCTCATTCGGGATTGGGCATTGTGTTGATGTAGGATAAGAATGGTATAGCCTATGCGTTGAACCAATTGAAGGTGCACGAGAGAAATTATCCAACCCATGATTTGGAGTTGGCAGCGGTAGTATTTGCTCTTAAGATTTGGCGGCATTATTTTTATGGTGTTAAGTGAGAAGTGCTTACTAATCATCTTAGTTTGCAGCATGTGTTCATTCAAAAGGATCTAAATTTGAGACAGCGAAGATGGATGGAGTTACTCAAGATTATGACGTGACCATTCAATACCATCCGGGTAGGGCTAATGTCGTGGCAGACGCATTGAATCGAAAGGCGGTTAGTATGGGTAGCTTAGCTTACTTGAGTGTAACTAAGCGACCTTTGGCCAAAGAAATTCAAACCTTAGAATCCAAGTTCATGCAGTTGGGCATCTCTGAAAGAGGTAGGGTGTTAGCTAGCATTGAAGTTAAGGACAAATTCATTGAGGAGATCAAGGCCAAACAATTTAAGGATGAAAATTTAAACTAGCTCAAGGAGAAAATGGCAAAGGGTAAGGCACAAGAGACCACTCTTGATGTGTATGGTGTACTCAGTGTTAAGGGGAGAATTTGTGTTCCTCGAGTTGATGACTTGATTCAAAAATTATTGGCAGAATCTCATGGTTCGCGATATTCTATTCATCCGGGTGTGACCAAGATGTATATAGATCTGAAACGAGTTTATTGATGGTCGGGCATAAAGAAATACATAGCGGAGTTTGTGTCTAAGTGTCAAAATTGTCAACAAGTGAAATATGAACATCAAAGGCCTGCAGGTTTACTTCAAAGAATGTCAATTCCAGAGGGGAAGTGGGAAAGAATATCTATGGATTTTGTGGTTGGTCTTCACAAGCCTTTGGGGAACTTTGATTCTATTTGGCTAGTGGTTGATAGATTGACTAAATCAGCCCATTTTATTCGGTAAGAACAGATTATAACGCTAAACAATTGGCTAAGGTGTATGTGAAAGAGATAGTGAGGTTGCATGGGGTGCCCCTTTCTATCATCTCAGATCGTGGTACCCAATTCACTTCCAAGTTTTGGAGGAAATTGCATGATGAATTACGCACACAATTCACTTTTAGTACAGCCTTTCATCCACAGACGGATGGACAATCTGAGAAGACTATTCAAGTGTTGGAGGACATGTTGAGAGTATGTGTAATTGATTTTTGAGGGCATTGGGATAAATTCATACCTTTGTGTGAGCTCTCCTATAATAATAGTTGTCACTTCAGCATTGATATGGCACTATTTGAGGCATTATTGGGAGGGGTTGTAGATCACCCATAGGTTGGTTCGAGGCTGGAGATGTGAAACCTTTGGGGGTTGACTTAGTGAAGGATGCTCAAGATAAGGTGAGGAGTATTCAAGCTAAACTTCTAGCAGCTTAGAGTAGACAGAAGAAGTATGCGGATCAAAAGGTAAGAGACATGGAATTTTAGATTGGTGAGAACGTTCTTCTTAAGGTATCACCTATGAAAGGGGTGATGAGATTTGCTAAGAAAGGTAAGTTAAGTCCGCGATATATTGGCCCCTTTGAGGTTCTTGAATGTGTAGGACCAGTGGAGTATAGATTAGCTCTACCCCCTAATCTATCAGGTGTTTATCCAGTATTTCATGTGTCTATGTTGAAGAGATATCATGGTGACAGAGATTATATCATTAAGTGGAACTCAATTGTGCTAGACAAGGACCTTCAACATGAGGAGGAAACGATTGCTATTCTTGATCATGATGTGCGTAAGTTAAAGACCAAGGAATTAAGTCCGTGAAAGTTCAAAGGAAGCATTGTCCAGTTCAGGAAGCTACTTGGGAAATCGAGAGGGACATGCGAGACAAGTCTCCCCAATTGTTCGACGAATCAGGTACTACTTCATTCTTTCCTTAGCTTACTTTTCCTGAGTTTTGTCACTCGGGGGCGAGTGATGGGTAAATTGGTATCTATTGTAACGATCGGGTTCCGTCGTTATAAAATGCCAACGGGGAAAAATTGGGGCCGGAAAACTTTTTCGTAGTATTTGGATTTTCCCAACCTTGCCCAAATTTGGAGGAAACCAGAGTCACCAAGGTGTAGGGAAATCTGGTAACAATCGGGTGGAGTAATTCTGGTTTTGATTGCATGAGTAGTTATATAACTCGTTAACGAATACATACGACTTTACGGAATTGAATTTGGGTAAGTAGATCTCCGGGAATCGATCTTAGCGTGAAGGGTAATTTCTGAGTGTAGTGGGTTAGAGGTGCGTTGTGAATTGGGATATTGGAATTCTTTTAATTAGCTCTCTGGTCCTGTAATGACCCGAGAGCACCCCCTAGCCGTTACATGCGTATTCGACCTTTTGGAGGTCTCATACAAGCCTTAGCATTCATTCATCGCATTCGGTAATAAAAATCGTAAGGAATTTAAACACTTTTTAAAAAAAGTTCATAATACTCATAAAATCTTTCAAATGTAACGAAGTAGAATTTCTAAGTCTCATGTACCATCTTAGACACGACTAGAACGTCTTAGGGCACGGCCCTTTACAACAAAATATAAGTCTTATACAATGTCTAAGTGGAAATACTAGAAAGGTAACAATTATGTCCTCGAATATATGAGGACATACCAAGCGTCTTGAGAAGAGTCAATATCCCAAGCTTCCTCAAAAGATCCCCTCACTTTCCACCACCTACACTTGTAACAATAGAGAAATATGGAATTAGTACAATAAGCACTAAGTATGATGACCCTATAAGAAAACATGCACAATGGACATTTACAAGGACTAAATGCTTTTAAGACCTTCTTTAACAAACCTTTACAACCAAAAGCATAAACCCACATTTCAAGTCACCATTAATAATTAAGACCATATTCACATCATTTACAACTCAATTAACACAAGTGTACCATGCTTAAAAAAGATAGCAAAGTAAGTCCTTCATTACCATTTAGGCCTCTATCTCAAGTCACCCTAAGCCACACTTAAGTGAATAATGAAGTGACCGCCCATACAACCTCTTCATATACACGTAAGTGTTCCTAAGAGTTACCATAGACAAGGGTTTTATCATTACATTATAACATACTAAGTCAACATTCTTTATAAAACCATTTAGGAGACACACAAGCATATAGGGGGCAATCACATAATAGCCCTAAGGCTTAGGGAACTCACTTTAGTATCTTCTAAGCCTACTCGTGCCATATGTAGATAGCATCCCATAATACTACCTACACGTTGTAGAACCTATCCAATATTAGATTGCACATCCCATATGATAGAAATAGGCCTTAACTGACATAGACCATACTAGCAAGGTATGGAATCCGGAGTCTATCCTACTCCGTGGAGGTTGTTCTACTTGCCAAAGGTAGAACTAAAAGCAACCCATGTTGGCACATGGTTTAAGAGATGTCCAAGGATGTTCATTGTGCCTAATCTCATGCTCAACTAGGCCACCATCCTAACCACATTCACTCGGTGCTTAGCCTTGGTTTCCATAGAGTATTCAATCACATATGTACTAGAGAGGGTTCTTGTTCTAGTTCAACCAACTCAAGTACCTCTTCCCAAGAAAGGCCCCATTTCTTAGTCATAGCCAATCTAGGTTCATAAGGATAGCTCATTTGACTTTCTTAGATAAAGATTATCATGCCGTTCCGGCTCCATCCATCTCTAAGTCTATCATTTCGCTCAAGAAGGGAACATCACCCTAAGGCCCATCCTTCAAGGTTATACATTTACTTAGAAAAGCTAGACTCATAAAAAGGCACTATGCTTAAGTCTTACTAATTCAAGTCTTGGCCTAGAATTCCTCTTTTATCATTTATAGGAAGAGCTTCATTACTAAGTCATAGCCCAACCAAACATTCATATACTCATATACATAATCAAGCTTTCATGACACAAGACAAGATACTCAAGTCTAGCATATGAGCCACAACATCATCTTATAAAGACTCATCATAGTCTATCATCACCACATGTCACCATTTCAAGAGGCACATGCTTTCACATTAGCATAATACCACTTTATACAATATCACATTAATACCATTATAACTTCTTCACATTTTAGCTTCACACAAACTTTACATATAGCTTCATATAGGACTTTACATATAGCCTCATATGTGTATAATAATACAACAATGTAATAGCACTCATATAATGCCCTTCGTGGCCTCAATTCATAATAATGCAATATTTCCACATTATACAACAACTTTCACCAATGCCTTCATGGCTACAATTCACAAGAATAAGATATAACACTTCCATCAAAGGTGGATCCAACCTACCAACAACAATCAATTCAATAAAGAGAGTTCAAGCCTTCTTACCATAATCCAAAGCCATAGCCAAAATCACCAATACTTCACCCACAAGGCTTACCACCCTTAATTCATCCATTATCAACAATTAATCATAAATAAACATTAAACAACACAAGAGATATCAATACCATTCACTTTACACATAATTCCATCAACTTTGAATTTATAGAAATAGACCCACTTTATAGCAAATTTTAGGGTTTTGTAGAAGACAGGGGTTCATGGAGTATTTCATTCAAAAACCATAAACAAACATCAATTAATCCATACCCAAACGTTTCAAATCATTTTCATACAAGAACCCTTGATAGAATTCAAAAAAACAAGCTTTTAGTCACTTTTTGAAAACATTGTAAAATCCTTTGAAATTGACTCTAGGATGAAAATGAGTCCTAGATGAAGAGCCACCATACCTCAATTGATGAAATCTCAACGAAATTTGGTGGAAGGGAACCCTCGATTGAAACCCTAGCTCTCCACCTTTTTCTTCCTTGAACTTGAGAGAACTTTAGAGAGAGAAAGAACTTTGGGGTTTTGATTTGGAAGAATGAATTCAAAAACACCTCTTAAATGTTTTAATACCTTTAAAATACTTAAAAACACTTAAAATAATAACAACCCAAACTACCTCTCACTTAGTTGGACCATATTAAACAAGTCCAACTTGAGTTTTATTTTCGCAAATTTCGTCGGGAAACAAGTTCGCGACGCGGAGGTGTTTCCATAAGTTTTCTGGCAATTAAATTTGAGACAGTAGAGTCTGTGGTGTCTCCGCAACGCGGATCCACTTTTTGGCCATTGGTGGAGCATGTCCACGACGCGGGGCCACTCCCTCCAAGAATAACTTCAAGCTGCCTTGGCATCTTGCTTGGCCAAGGGTTGGGGTCCTCCTCGGGGACCCTTAGGTTGGTCCCGGGGAGTCGTACCTGAACGTTTTGATCCTAAAAACATTTATTAAGACACTAGGGTCACCTCCACTGATTTTAGACTCCAAACAACCCATAAAAACATGAACAACATACTAAAACACACCAACACGTAAAAGACTAGTTTCCGAACGTCTTGGTCTTCCCTTGACGTTTGACTTCCAAACTCTTTAAAACTGACTAGAAAGGCTATTCTTCATTAGTTTAACAATTTATTAATGCATATGACCCATGTGAGGCTCTACTTTATCCTACTTCATTTTGAGGGGTGTTACAGGTCCCATTTGTGCCGCTCTGGCGGGAGTAATGCCGCTATGATGGGGTCGCTACAGCGGGATATGGGGCGTTGTGGGGGGTGCGACGGGACTTAAAATTGAAGATGAAAGATGAAGAGGTCAGTGGTTCAAAAGTGCCACTCTGGTCGGACTTTATGTCACTTTGGCGCCGCCGCTATAACGGGATGAGGGCAGCTGTGGCGGGCCAGAGGCCACATAATGTCGTTAATAAACCCCTAAATGACCTTATTTGGCACTTTTCGACTTTTAGGCCTAAGGAACGACCCCCAGGTGATTTCTACTCATTTTTCACCATTCTTAAGGCTAAAGGTAAACTTTTCACTCCTCGAATCTGTTTCTCGATTCGTAGAATGTATTAGAATGGGTATATATTGATGGGGGGAGGTTTTGATATAGATTATATGGTGGAAACAAACCTAGTTTGGATGATTGGGATCATGGGTTTGATCTAGGGTTTATAGAATTGTTAGTAATTCGGATAATTAGCGATTGTATGTTGATTCCTGTGTTATTGTGATTGTTTGTTGATTCCTGTGTTATTGTGATTGTTTGTAGACCAAGAACAAGCGGAACAAATCCGGAAAGGGAATGATCAAGTCTCTTAGGGTTTCAAGGTTTTAAGGTAGGTAATGGTTGTGATTCTATGATTGTGTGATGTATGCTTGTTCTTGCTTCATTATGAAACTTGTATATGTATGAATGTTGCAATGTTGATCACACTTGTTGTAAATGAGATAGATGAATTATCGATGCCATGATATCATGACTGAATTATATGATCTTGATGATGTACTTGTGATTGTGATTGTGGTGTGTGCATGGGATTGGTTGCCACGTTCCGGCATAACTAACTATTGGATCGGTTGCCACGTTCCGGCATAACTATTGGATCGGATTGCCACGTTTTGGCATAATTATGGGATCGGTTGCCACGTTTCGACATAAATATGGGATCTGATTGCCACGTTTCAGCAAGCTAACTGTTTGAGTTTAGGTTTCGTGAGAGGACCAATGATGTGCTATAAAATGTGAAGTTGTTGGCTGTTCGTGAATGTCGATGATGTTGTATATGTTGATATGTATGCATGTGATTATAATGTTGTTTGACTTGTTTATGTTGCACTAGTGGGATAGTCACGCGATCCTACCAGTACATTGTGGTTGTAACTGATACTGCACTTCCTCTTATTTTTGTTAAGTATAGGGCATCTTCACACGACGGTTGACAGACCTCACTTAGAAGATCACTGATCGCCGCTTCGAATTCAAGGGTGAGCCAATTTGTCCGAGCTGCCATGGAATTCTCTTTCGTCTATGTCCATCATTTCTAGACTTAGATATTTGTTCTAGTTAGTTAATTTGTTGGGGATGTATCCCTTCTTGTTTAGACTTGGATCATTTGTTTAGATGTTTTGGTACATTGACTTTCAGGTTCTAGGTATTAAATTTCTGCATTTGTTTAGTTAATTAACTTGCTTCCGTAACTTAATTGTCTTAGTATTGTTTTAGTTGCTTAGTTTGGTTGTAGTAGTGGTTCTCTCACCGGATAGTTAGTGTGTGTGCCAATCACGACGGTCTGGGTCGTGACATTGAAATACCTCACTATACTTGCCAAACCAAGACCAAGGACTCTGTTTCAAGCCATACAGAGACTTCTTCAAATTACAAACTTTCCCACACCTCCCTTGAGAAAGAAAACTAGGTAGGTGCTCCATATATACTTCCTCTTCAAGATCACCATGAAGAAAAACATTCTTGATATCCCATTGATATGAAGGAAAATGGATTGGATTATTCAGAGACCCTTTCTCCTGTTGCTATACTCTCTCCAGTTTTCTTATTCATTTCTCTAGCTGCTTCAAAGAGTGGGCCCTTACATCAATTGGATATCAAGAATACTTTCCATCATGTTGATCTTTGAAAGGAAGTATATATGGAGCAACCACCTGGTTTTGTTTATCAAAGGGAGTATGGGAAGGTCCGTCATTTGAAGAAGTCATTGTATTGCTTGAAATAGAGTCCTCAAGCTTGGTTTGGCAAGTTCAATGAGGTAGTGAATTTGGGTTTAAAATGAGCAAATGTGATCACTCAATTTTCTATCAGCAATCATTATATTTTGATGACAATTTCATTGTAAGAATTGATTTGTCACGACCCCAGGGTACACCCTAGGTGTAACATGACATATAAGATCTCAAGAGGCCCACACAATCCACCTACAATACATCATACAAGATAATACAAGTAAAGACTTGAAAGAAAGAATTTCATACATCAAAAGTTTGTTATAGTAGAAGTCTAAGATAAGTCTCAAAGTCATCCCATACATCATAAGGAAAGAGATTGAAACAAACCCATACATCACTTATAAAGTTTGAAATGAAAAGACAAAGCTATACAATGTCTCAGTCCTCGGATCATGAGGACTTACCAACCAACTAAATAATCCAGGTGATATCTAGCCACGAGTGTACGGAGTAGGAACATCAAACCCTACATGCATGAGATAATGTAGGCACAAGTATGCATTAATACATGGAATGTACCAAGTATGGGGCTATATGAATACACATGAACGTGATAGTCTAAATGGTTTAAAATATGTAGACATGATCAATAATTGGACATTTTAACATAAGGAAATAAACCATGGAAATTATAGGATATAGTCAATGCATTTGGAGTAAAGGACATAAGCAAAACTTTGAAGAAAACATAGTCTTTTTTGTGGGATTTTTAGCTTTAACCAACAATAAGACCATGAGAAATATATCATGGAATCTGGTATATCCCTCATACCGAAGGAAGGGGAAACCACTTACCAAGGTAGAATCCATACATGTCATGTTTTGCTAAAGTGGATCCACTAGCTAGGTCATTTAAGACAATACTACGGGGGCACGCAGTTTGGGACTAGAGGTTTCTCAAGAAGAATCGAGGATTTAAAACTTGGATGGAACCCTAGCTCTTCTTCTTCTTCCTTAGCCTTGACAGAATTTGAGAGGATGACTTTGGTGAGTTTTAGGGACTTTAGGAGAATGATTTGAAAGTTGGTAATTTGGGGCTTAAAACCTTTATATAGGGCTTAGGGTAGAAGGCAAAATAACGTAGTTTTGATTTAAAACAATTAGGAAAAAGACCCAAAAACCCCTTAAAATAACTATCAGACTTCAACGTATGGTTCAGACCTACGGACCGTAGAACTTTCTACTGTCCATATTGGTCAACCGTAGACCAAGTACTAGGACCATAATTTCACCATCTTTGTGACAGAATGTTTCTACAGCCGTAGGTCTTCCTACGGTTTGTAGAAACCAACAGTACCCCACTTTGACCCTTAAAATTTCACTAAGTCTGTAACTCACCTACGAGGCCTATCTACGACTCGTACAAGGAATAACAGACCATCCTGGTGAACGGTAAAATAAGTACTAATACTTGGTTTCAAAATTTTATTTCCCGATCCTATGGCTGCCATTTACAGCCCGTAGAAGCTTCTACAGTCCGTAGATGGGAACCGTAAACACATCTTGCAACCTAAAAATTTATTATCCTTCTTTTCCAAAACTAAGGTGTTACAATAACTCCCCTCGGAAACATTCGTTCTGGAATGGAACTCAAGAAATCATAAGGAAGGTGGGGGAAAAGATTTAACAGCCTAACATGAATGCAACCAATTCAAAACACACAATATCAAGGAGGAACATCAATTCCAAGATCAAACCTAGTCAAAACATCATTTCATAAGGCATACATGCAAATCATACTCAAATGCACATAATCATGGAGAAATCAGTCAAGTTAACTCATGTTATCAAAAAAAATAATTAGTTTTCATGAGTATTCATGTATGAAGAAATATGAGAACAATTAAGACATATGAGACCAAGAAGGATGAACCATGAGGAACTAAATACCTCTAGCTAGAGTAGAATCATAGGGAAAGAGATAGGAATAACGGGAGATCATGTCTACCTCGGTCTCCCAAGTAGCACCCTCAACCCTTCGATTCCTCCACAACACTTTCACGGATGCGACTTCCTTATTTCTCAACTTCTTGACTTGTCGATCTAAAATCTCAAACAGAATCTCTTCATAGGGAAGACTTTCCTTTATACCACGACTCTCCAATGGTACAATGGATGTCGGATCACCAACACACTTCTTCAATACGGAGACATGTTAAATTGGATGCACCGATGCTAAGTCATTAGGCAAATCAAGTTCATAAGCAACTTTACCAATATGCCTCAAAATCTGATATGGGCCCACATAACGGGGACTAAGGTTCCCTTTCTTCCCAAATCTCATTACACACTTCATGGGTGAAATTTTCAGATAGACCCTACCATCCACATCAAATTAAAGATCTCTTCTTCTAACATCGGCATAGGACATTTGTTGACTTTGAGTCGTTTTCAACCCCTCTCTAATAAGACGAACTTTTTCCATAGCATCATGTACCAATTTAGTACCTATCAAACCAACCTCACCAACTTCAAACCGACCTATAGGAGATCTACACCTCCTACCATAAAGAGCCTCAAATGGATCCATACCAATGCTTGAATGATACTATTATTATACACAAAATCGATCAAAGGCAAATGATCATGCCAATCACCCATAAAGTCAATCACACAAGCTCTCAACATAACTTCCAAAATTTGGATAGTACGCTCCGCTTGAGAATTGGTTTGAGGATGAAAGGATTTACTAAGCTTAGCACGAGTACCAAATCCTTTTTGGAAAGACTTCTAAAATAGGATAGTGAATTGGGTACCACGATCGGAGATAATGGATATGGGAACTCCATGAAACCCAACCATCTTACTTAGGTACAACTTAGCATAGTCTTCTTCTAAATAAGAAATTTTGACGGGAATGAAATGAGCCTACTTCGGCATACGGTCTATGATTACCCAAATCGAGTCATGTTGTCGCGGGTGCAGGGTAAACCAACAATAAAATCAATATTCAAAACCTCTCACTTCCAAGTAGGAATACTAATATCTTAGGACAAATCAACTTATTTTGATGCTCAACCTTCACTTGTTGACAATTAGGACACTTAGCTACAAATTCCGCAGTATCCTTTTTTCACCCCATTCCACGAATAAACCTCCCACAAATCATAGTATATCTTGGTGGCTCCCTACTGAATGGAATATCAAGAACTATGGGATTTCAATAAGATTTTCTCCCTCAAGTCATCAACATTGGAAACACACAAATGACCTTGATATGTAAGCACACCATCCCCCTTGGGAGAAAGCTTCAATGAATTTTTTAAGTAGCCCTTCCTCTTATTCAACCTAAATTGGATCAAGACCTTGCTTAGCTTTCACATTCGACACAAATGACTATTCTGAACCATTATGGACAATAACACCACCCTAAATAGAATCAACCAATTGAACACCCAAGCGACTATCTATGAACATCACAAACAACCTCTCTCTTATCTTCCTCAACATGAGCAACACTACCCATTGTTAGTCGACTAAGAGAATCTGCCACCACATTCGCCTTACCAGGGTGATAGAGAACACTCATGTCATAATCCTTCAAGAGTTCTAGACATCTACATTGGCGAAGAATTAGATCATTTTGCTTGAAAACATATTGCAAACTCTTGTGATTGGTAAAGACATAAATATGAACACCATACAAATAATGACTCCAAATCATTGGTAGGATAGTTATTTTCATGAATCTCTAGTTGCCTTTGAAACATAAGCAATGAATTTCCCATTTTGCATAAGAACACATCCTAACCCAATTCTTGAAGCATTAGAATAAACAACAAACCCATCAGAACCTTCTGGTAATGTCAACACTGGAGCGGAGGTAAGCATATTTTTGAATTCCTGAAAACTCTTCTCACAAGCTTCCAACCATAAGAACTTGACTTTTTTTGGGTTAATACCGTCAATGGAGATGCAATCGAAGAAAACCCTTCCACAAACCTTCTAAAGTAACCCGCCTTACCCAAGAAACTTTGAATATCCAAATGGGATAGAGGTCTAGGCCAACTCTTAACCGCATCCGTCTTCTTAAGATATACCTCAATATCCTTGCTGGAGACAATGTGACAAAGAAAAGCCATAGATCTTAACCAAACTTGCATTAACTAATCTTTGCAAAGAGTTGTCGTTCCTTGAGGAGTTTCAACACAATGCTCAAATGATCGTCATGGTCATCCTCACTCCTTGAGTAAATCAAATTGTCATCAATAAACATAATCACAAACATATCAAGGTATTGTTTAAATACATTATTCATTAAGTCCATAAATGTGTATGGAGTGTTATTCAACCCAATCAACATTAATAAGAACTCATAATGACCATACCAAGTCTGAAACACTGTCTTCGCGATGCCATCTTCCTTCACCCTCAACTGGTGATAACCCAACTAGAGGTCGATCATAGAGAAGTAGCTTGCTCCTTAGAGTTGATTGAATAAATCATCAATCCTCAGAAGAGGGTACTTGTTCATAATGGTGACTTTGTTCAACTGTCGGTAGTCAATACACATATGAAGGGAGCCATCCTTCTTACGAGCAAACAAGATGGGATCACCCCATGAAGAGATACTCGGTCGGATGAAACCCTTATCCAACAAATCTTTCAATTGCTCTTTTAATTCCTTAAGTTCTATCAGGGCAATGTCGTAAGGAGGAATAAAGATAAGTTGCGTATCTGAAAAAGGTCAATACTGAAGTCTATTTCCCTTTCGGGAGGAACACCAGGTAGATCATCGGGAAACACTTCCAGAAATTCATTTACCACAGGGACCAACTCAAGAGTAGGGGTTTCGGAATCCACATCCCTTACCCGAACAAGAAGATATATGCAAACTTTAGAGAACATTTTTCTCTCTTTAAGACAAGAAACAAACTGACCCTTAGGCATATAAATTCCCCCTTTCCACTCTAGGATGGCTCATTTGGAAACTGGAACTTAACCAATCGGGTTCTACAATCAATAAAAGCTTAACAAGAATAAAGTCAATCCATACCAAGAATAACATCAAAGTCTAACATATCAAGCTCTACTAGATTAACATGAGTGACTCTATGGGATAGGGAGACGATACAATTTCAATAGACTCTCTTAGCCACATTAGATTTACCAATAAGAGTATAGACAAAAAAAATGGGTCTAACAGTACATCCAAAAGAAAATCAAATCTCATAGCCACATAAGGTGCCATAAAAGATAAGGTAGCACCAGGATCAAGCAAAGAATAAAGATCAAGATGAAAAACATTTAACATATCGATAATAACATCAGAAGAACTCTCTTGATCATGACGAGTTTAAAGTGCATATAACTAGTTTTACTTCAAAGCACTTGAACCCAAACCACTACGTGGATCTTGCCTACCATCCTTTCCTTTTTCATTTATATATGGACAATACCTCAAGCGGTGACAACTTTTACCTCAACCAAGGCAATTATCTGTAGCAATCAAGCATTTTCTCGGATGACCCTTACCACACTTTTGGCATGTGGGAAACGAAGATTCATTTCCACCACTATTTCCTTCTTGAGTCTTAGGGTTAGACATATTTTCTTTGTTGAACTTAAGAGCCGGAATATTGGAGGAACCTTGACTGGAAAACCTTTGTCAGAACTTAGAATGATCATATTCGTCGGACCTTGAATGTGGAAAGTCACCATCACCAGTCTTTGCCCTCTTTACCTCCCTACACCTTTCCTTAAGCTTCTCCTCTTCAATCTATTGAGCATGAACCATTATATGAGAAATGTCCAATTGATTGATGATCATGGCGATACAACATTCTTTAATCACCATCTCAGATACTCTGAAAACAAACTTGCTCATCCTTTCCCTGGGATCAACAACCATCGTAGGATCATATCAAGAAAATTGTGTGAACTTCAAGGCATACTCCTTCACACTATATTTCCTTGACGAAGGTTTTTGAACTCAAGTATCTCTGCCTCCCTCATCTCAAGGGGAAATAACCTATCAAAGGAAAGATACCTTTAACTTTTCCCAATCAAGAGGACCCATATCAACTATCCTCTCTTCCTTCCATTGGTTGAACAAAATTTGAGCAACACCCTTAAGTTGATAATAGGAAAATTCCGCCCTTTCCACTGCCGTCACTCCCATGATCATCAACACCTTTTATACCTCATCAATGAACTCTTGAGAATCTTCCTCAACCTTGGAACCATGAAAATTTGTGGGATTCATCCTAGTAAAGTTACTCACTCTATATGTTGCCATACCCACATTTGCGTTGACGGGGAATACAACCTCCCTAAAAAGCAGCTCAAAACTCCGCATTAGTCACTTGTTCGACCAAAGGATCAGCCGGAACTCGAGGAACTTCTCGTTCCACATTCTCATTCATATTCCTCCTAAAATAAGCTTTTGAGGGGCCATATCCTGAAAAGGATCAGATAAGGATAAGGAGTGAGACATTTAGAGTTAACTCAACCGCAATAATTTAGAATGATGAAATAAGTGGAATTTTCTAAACATCTTATAGCCTCATATTCATAAATGTGGCGCGTTTCATATTTATGAACAAGACTCTACTCGATGTGGCTTATGAGACATCCTAGGACCTTTCTAAACCTTTTTCTCTGAATACCAAGTTTGTCACCACCCAGGGTACACCCTAGGTGTAACATAGGGTATAAGACCTCGAGAGGCCCTACACAAGCCACCTAGAATACATCATATATCAAAAGTTTAACAAAGCATAAGTCTAACATAAGTCTGAGAGTCATCTAATACATCATAAGGAAAGAGATTAGGATGTAACTTATACATCACTTATAATGTTTGTAACGAAAAGACATAAAAGATATACAATGTCTCAATCCTCGGATCATGAGAAGTCACCAGTCAACTTAAGCAACCAAGGGATGTCTAGCCACAAGAGTGCGGAGTAGGAACGTCGGACCCTCATTCATGAGATAATGTAGACAAAAGTATGCATAAGTACATAGAATGTACTAAGTATGGGGCAATATGCATCAACATGAACATGATAGTATAAATGGTTTAAAACATGTAGACATGATCAATAGTTGTACATTTTATCATAAAGAAATAAAACATGGAAATTATAGGATATAGTCAATGCATTTGGAATAAAGGACATAACAAAAACTTTGAAGAAAACATAGTCATTTTTTGTGGGATTTTACCTTTAACCAACAATAAAACCATGAGAGCTATATCATAGAATCCGGTATATTCCTCACACCGAAAGAAGGGAAAACTACTTGCCATGGTAGAATCCGTACATATCATGGTTTGCTAAAGTGGAGCAACTATTTAGGTCATTTAAGCCAATCCTACGAGGGCACGTAATTTGGGACTAGAGGTTGCTACTAGAGACTACCCTATTTGAGCCTCCACCTCAAAGCCCTATCGGTGCTAAGTCTAAATTCTACTGGAATAGATAAGAAGTCAAATATCAATTTAACATAAGAAAGGGAATGATCAATACCAATCCACATCTTTCAAAATAAAAACATAGAATAGCTCCTTAAACATAATTCAACATAGATGAGAAAACCTTTAATTTCTTCAAAGTGAATTATGTGCAAAATATCTTTTACAATCATGATCATAAAAGCATGTGAGAAAACCTCTCACGATAACATTGATACTATCCTTTCAAAACGTCGTTAATTCATTTATAATTACTTCATAAAGACATGCATATCTTCATAAATTTCATAATTCATAGGTTTATGAGTTCATTATAGCTTCATAGTTGAAAATTCATAATTTAGGAATGGGTCAACATAATTTCAACTTCATATCATGTATTAACATTGAATTATGCATTAGAAAACTTAATTAACAATATAAATCACAATTGAATAAAACCCATGAGATTGAATTGAAACCCTAAATTAAATCAATGAAATTAAAAGGAGAATTAGAAAACCTTTGAGGACCTCATGTGTTGACACGTAATTTTTGACCGAACTTAAAGTTGTACACCATTTTTATTCGTTAAAAATTTTTTTTTATTTAAATTAGATAGTTTAATTTTTTGTCTTATTTTGTTAAGTTTATTTTAAAATATTTGAAAACTCCAAAAACATTGAATTACACTTTAGGCTAAGTTTTATTTTGCAATTGTCTAAAAAATATAACAAAAAATGGCAAAAAATATATATGTTTTCTTTTAAATTAGGTTTAATAAATAATATTGTATTTTTAATTATAATTTTAGATTAATTTTTGTTGACTAATATTTTTTTACATATATTTAATTAAAGAAAAGTAAATAAAATTAACCTCCCACTTACTCTTACCCACAACCCCACATCACCCCCACAACCTCACCATCACTCCCTCACATCTACCCACTACCCCACTTACCCAATACACACCCTCATACCTATATCAACACACACAAAAATTTGCACAAAAAAAGAAGATGAGAGAAGAAAATGCTGCACACAAAAAACATAGGTGAAAAAAGGAAGAAAAATTCAGCAACACACACACTGCACATAGAAGACACGAGAAAAAGAATAAGAAGAAAGACTCCATTTTTATTTTATTTTTATATTATCCTTCTTTCAAAAAATAATCATACATTCACATCTTTTCTTCCTTACCCAATATTTTCATACCAAGACAAATACATATACCATCACAAACAACCTACAATAAAATTTGTGGGTGTTCTAATCGAGTTTCGATTAAATTTTTGTGGTATTCAACTTTACCTAATCTCTTTAATCTATCTATGGAATTTGATGTAATTTTATGACAAGTTTTTTTTAAAAAATATTCATAATTTGATTGAAATGAACAATTTGTTAGCTATTATATCTCTATTAATGAATGAAGGTAGCTTTAACAATGATTACTTTTAATTTTATTTATTTTTATTCGCTAGTTGTGACCTCTTAAAATGAACAGGTAATGACATTATTCTTGTCTTCATTTAGATAATAATGATAAAGTAGGTATAGTTAGGCTAAAAAAATTTAATAAATTATTATTAATAATATAAAATAAAAGGATATAGAAACGATGTCAGAATTATATATTGTATACTTAATATTTTGATTTATTTTACTTTATTTATAAAGGAAAAAAATATTTATTTTTAATGACTAGATGAGTTTTAGGACTGTTAAAAATATTTGTTTCAATTACGAATGTGGTTATATATCTTTTTTGAAATATTTAAAAGAAATTCAAGGATGTGGTGCCACACCTTGGTAAAATTATTTTGATAAATATTTTATTTTGTAAAATCAAGATGTGAGACATAGAATATTAGGTGATATACCCCAGAGAATAAATCAGTTATGCTTCGAAGCTATTAAATGTCAAAATCAAGAATGCAGTTATGCATCTAGGTTGACACCAAAATAAAAGTTCATCAATAAAAATACAGTCATGGCCTTAAATAATATTTCCAAAATTATTTTAAAATAAGTATAAGTCAATAAAATCGGCCGTGCTGGAACCATTGGACTCGAGGGATTCCTAACTCATTTCCCTCAGTCAATAGAATTTCTTACCTGAATTTCTAGATCACAGACCAAAATAAAGAGTCATTTTCTTTTGATTAGGAATAAAAAAAAGTTGACTTGGAACACCTTAACTCAATTTCAAGTGGCGACTATGAATAAAAATATAATAATCCCAAATAAATATCGTCACTTTAATTGTAAAAACCCTTCCCGCCAGTCGAAAAAGGGTTGTGACATCTCTGGCGACTCCGCTGGAGAATAATCAGAATTCGAGTTTTATTATATTGACTCTTACTTGATTTAATTATTATTTTTGGATATATTGTGTATGACAGCCTAATGTGCTACTTTTTGCTCATTTATTGATTTGATATTGTTGAAGTATATTGTAAATTATCTTCTCTCGTTCACCCTATTAGTTTCTAAAAAAACACTTCACACACGTTAATTGAAATACAATTATGCATCCTACTTCCTCTTGAGTTAAAGTTGAAGTGTCTTGACACTCAGTGAAGGATCTTTAGTTGCACATATTAGACGGGGTTGGATCAGCAATGAAGTCAGAATAGCAATGCTTTCAATAAGTTGTCCTCACTGGCTCAAGTTGTACACTCAGGTAAGCAAGTCTAGACACTAATCTCTTTAGGTTTAAGTAGATTAAACCTGATATACATACATAGTTATCCCTAGCAGGCTCCGCTTATTTGCATCATTTGCATTTGACTTAGTGGGACTCGACATAGGGATTGTATCCATCTAGGACATATACCCCATTGTATTGAACCATTTAGATCATTTTTTGTGCTATGTGAAAATGCATTTATTCAGAAAGTCTTCGCAAGTTGATCCATTTTAGTGTGATTAGTGGAATTAGAGAAAATGTTATCTTTGGATTTTTATAAAATAAGAAAAAGGGAGAAAACATTAAAATATTTCTTCTTTTAGAAGTTATTATACCTTTTTTTTTAAATGAAATGAAAGATTTTTCACTACTTACAAGAATTACAAAAATAAATAAATAAATTATTTTTAGTTTCTTTTGTTTATTTAAAAAAATCAAAAGATTTTGCTTTCATAATTCTTTGAAAAATAATGCATTTGTCAAGTCAAGTCAATATCTTAAAGTTTTTTTAACTGTCCAATTTAGAAGAACTACACACACCTGATTCTCAACTTGATGAGATAGGTAGGCAACCCTCCTCGGGTTCGGTGATCCTTATTATTATTATTTTTAAAAAGGAGAGAAGTATTTCATATTAAAAATAATGTTGTGAACTACAGTTGACCTCATTCTTGCTTTGACAAGATATGTAGGCAGACTTATTTTGGTGTTCAATCCAACCAAGAAAAAATCTAAAAAGTTCTCATCACAAAAACTGAGGCAAAACAAAATGATTTTTTTTATTCAAGGTTGAAATAAAAATGCTTCTCTTCAGTATTTTAAAAATTAAAAAAAAATTGTTTAGGGTACAATATTTCTTTAACAGGATTTTTATTTATTTTTTTTAAAAAAAAATCTTGACTTGGTTGGTACCAACATATTTAAGAATATGCATAAAGAATAAGAAAAAGGTTAAACTATTTGGCAAGACAGACCAACTTTGTTGTGACCTATAGACTTCTTTTGGTACCTCTTGATATATTTATGTAATACTTAAGAAACTGTATTGCTTAAAGTTAAGGCTAAAACAAATTTGAACTCATGTTTCATGTGTATTGTGTGGTGAGCTTTAGATATAAAATTCAATGACATGACTTTGTTGATCTAGAACTTGGTCCGAATGTTGGTTGAGACGAAATTTTGAGCAACATTTAACTTGGAAAAGGATTATAGTAGGCTTTCTTTGATCCGATTGTACCTTTCAAGCTTGCCAAATGACATGTTATCTATCCCATTTCGAGCATAAAACCTTTTTATTTGAATAAACACATCTTAGCGTATATCT
This sequence comes from Solanum stenotomum, assembly GCF_019186545.1. Taxonomy (NCBI): domain Eukaryota; kingdom Viridiplantae; phylum Streptophyta; class Magnoliopsida; order Solanales; family Solanaceae; genus Solanum; species Solanum stenotomum. The sequence goes on along the minus strand of NC_064286.1, from coordinate 28,701,163 downwards.
TTTTCAGTGTATAAATGCACTATTCCTTGATCTCAGCTCCTTGAGTACACTATCAATTATCTACACAGCGTCAAAGACCTAAGTTGGATAACAAAGTGAAAAGGTCAAATATGCAAATTCAAAAAAATGACAAAGAAAAGCTAGAATGAAAAAATCTCCAACAAAAAGAAAAGAAAATGAGAAAAAAAAGACGAAAAATAAATGAGGAGAAGCTTTCAAGAAAATAAAGGTCAAATGCCAAAATGAAAAAATATTGAGAGCATTGTGCAAATTTTAAGGAGGAAATAGTCATTTTATCCCAAATGAATATCCTACCTTTCCCTAAGCCTGCATTACAAGCCAATGAAAAGTCCTATTTGATCTCATTTTTTGTGTTGTCACATTAGTAATTACTTACATAAGGGCCAAGCATATGATATCTCAATCTCATGCACTAAACATTTTTCTTAGTGTGAGTGACCTCTAAAACATCCTAAGATCAGAACACTTCTATTGTGTGAAGTAGGACTTCATTTGTGGCGAGGGCACTTGAAACATGAAGATATGAATAATTCTATCCCTTAATTTAGGCAAGATGAACTGATCTTGTAAATACTTAAGTATGTTTGAGATACCATTTGAAACTATAGGGATTACTCAAAGTTGACCTCAAATTTGTCTGAAAGTTGTTGAAGGTGATTCAATGTATAATACTAATTTTCGGTACCAACTAACGTCAACACAATCTCAGCCATGAATTAATTTCTTTCTTTTCTCCTCTAGTATTTATTTTAAAAGAGTATTTTGTAAGAAAAAAATCAAAATATAAATAAATTTTTTATTTATTTATATAAATTACGTTTGACCTGATTCTTACTATACAAGATACGTAGGCAGTCTTACAATAGGGCTCGGTCTCACGAAATAAAATTTTATATCCTTGAAAGATCCAAATTGGATCATTATTTTAATAAAAAAATCAAAAAAGTAATGATAATTTAAAAAGAGATTTAAAGTTCCTCAGTTTAAAAAAATTGTGGCATATATTTATTTATTTTTTAAAAAAAAATCACTTTCATTTCTAAGGAACAAACACCCTATGTGCATTTTGACCTTAGAAAACAAACACCCAAGAGACATTTTAGGGAATAACCACCCTATCATTTTTCATTTCTAGGGAACAAACACCCTAATTGCATATTGTCCTGCATTTTTCTTTTGGTACAAGTATTTCTCATTCATGCTTATAACTCATAAAAAAACTTTTTTGGTATAAACTGGGGAAAAAAATAATGTTATCGTGATTCTATGTGATTATTCTGTTAAGCGAGATCTTTCTAGACAATGAGAATTAGTATAGTAGGACCCTTCTCATAATGAAACTAGCAGGACCCTCCTGAATAATGGGACGTAGTATAGCAAGGGTCCTCCTGGATAATGGGACACTAGCAGGACCCTCCTGGATAATGGGACTAGTAGGACCCTCCTGGATAATGGGACGCTAGGAGGACCCTCCTGGAAACTAGGACTAGCAGGACCCTCATGAATAATGGAACGTAGTGTTGAAAGGTCCCTCCTGGATGATGGGACACTAGCACGACCCTCCTGGATAATGGGACTAGCAGGACCCTCCTGGATAATGGGACACTAGAAGGACCCTCATAGATAATGGGATTAGCAGGACCCTCATGGATAATGAGACGTAGTATAGCAAGGGCCGTACTGGATAATGGGACAATAGTAGGACCCTCATGGATAATGGGACTAGCAGGACCTCCTGAATAATAGGGCGTAGTATAGCAGGGCCAACTTTGATAATGGGACACTAGCAGGACCCTCCTAGATAATGAGACTAGCAGGACTCTCCTAAATAATGGGACATAGTACAGCAAGGACCCTCATGAATAATGGTACGTAGTATAGCAAGGACCCTCATGAATAATGGGACGTAGTATAGCAAGGGCCCTCATAGATAATGGGACACTAGCATAACCCTCCTGAATAATGGGACGTAGTATAACAAGGGCCCTCATGGATAATGGGACACTAGCAAGACCCTCCTGGATAATGGGACACTAGCAGTATCCTCCTGGATAATGGGACTAGCAGGACCCTCCTAAATAATTGGACGTAGTATATCAAAACCCTCATCGATAATGGGACTAGCAAGACCCTTCAATGGGACATTATATAACATGGGCCCTCCTGGATAATGGGATTACCATGATCCTCCTGAATAATGGGACGTAGTATTAGGAGGCCCTTTCTCATAATGGGATTAGTAGGACCCTCCTCATAATAGGATTTAGATTACCAGGACCCTCCTACATAATAAGATTTAGATTAGCAGGACCCTCCTACATAATGGGATTAGCAGGACCTTCCTACATAATGGGACTAGCAGGACCCCTCTTAAATAATGAGATTTAGTTTAGCAGGACCCTTCTACATGATTGGATTAGCAGGACCCTCCTACATAATGGGATTAGCAGAGCCCTCCTAAATAATGGGATTTATTTTAGCAGGACCCTCATACATGGGTCATACATAATGGGATTAACAGGACCCTCCTACATAATGAGATTTAGTTTAGCAGGACCCTCCTACATAATGGCATTAGCAAGACCCTCATACATAATGAGATCTAGTTTAGCAGGACCCTCCTACATAATGAGATTTTAGTTTAGCAGGACCCTCCTATATAATGGGATTAGCAAAACCTCCTACATAATGGGATTAGCAGGGCCCTTCTACATAATGAGATTTAGATTAGCAGGACCCTCCTGGACAATGAGATTAGCAGGGCCCTCCTACATAATGGGATTTGGTTACTTTCTCCTAGGATAAACATTTCCTAGTCTGAGACCGTTAATTTTAATTTTTCTCCTAGGATAAGAACTTCCTAGTCTGAGTTTATTTATTTTTTAATTCACATTTACTAAAACCTCACAAAAATTTTCCAGTGAAAACTGGGGCATAAATTTTGTTTATTTCTTTTGTTTGTGATGGTTTTTAGGTTTCTTCAAGCGAAAAATGAATTTGAAATTTAATAAAAAAGTTTCAACTCTTTTCAGAATGATTAGTCCCCATGATACCTAGAATCAACTTCTTAATTGCATGTAGCAACCTGACCTCCTGACACCTGCTTCTATTCAGTTACTGATCAACAAAACAAGCAGGCATTCAAGAACATTTCAAATTGTCATTTTGAAGAGTGTCAAAAATTTACTCTAGGTGGCAAGTTAAGCATCGAATCTATTCAAGATCAAGATAGTCACCAAAATCAAGGTGATATCTCAAATTCAAGACTCAAGTGAAGACTCAAGAGAAGCTGCATAGATAGGATCTTGTACTTTTATTTTCCTTTTGACTATTAGTTTTCATTTATTTTATGTAAGGATAGAAGTCGCGACCTGGATTCTCAATTGAACCTCACTTAACTTCCAACTCATTACCTCATCTCCTTGAACTACATGAGACCTGATTCCTTATAACCCAATATATGTAGGATGTCCAAAACAAGGACTCGGTCGCATATTTTTTCTTTCAAATAAGAGTCCGATCAAAATTTGTCACATTGTCTACTTCTTTGTCTGGAAACACAAAGTCAAAGAGGGACAAACTGTCGACACATAATTTTTTACCGAACTTAAAGTTGTACATCATTTTTATTGGTTGAAAAGTACTTTATTATTTAAATTGGATATTTTAATTTTTGCCTTATTTTTTTAAGTTTATTTTAAAATATTTGAAAACTCCAAAAAAATTGAATTACACTTTAGGCTATGTTTTATTTTACAATTGTTTAAACAATATAACAAAAAATGGCAAAAAATATATATGTTTTCAATTAAATTAGGTTTAATAAATAATCTTGTATTTTTAATTATAATTTTAGATTAATTTTTGTTGACTAATACTATTTTTTACATATATTCAATTAAAGAAAAGTAAATAAAATTAACCTCCCACTTACTCTCACCCACACCCCCACAACCTCACCATCACTCCCTCACATCTACCCACTACCCCACTTACCTAATACACACCCTCATACCTATATCAACACACACAAAAATCTGCACAAAAAGAGAAGAAGAAAGAAGAAAATGCAGAACACAAAAAACATAAGTGAAAAAAGGAAGAAAAAATCAGCAACACATACGCTGCACAGAGAAAACACGAGAAAAAGAATAAGAAGAAAGACTACATTTTATTTTTATATTATTCTTCTTTCAAAAAATAATCATACATTCACATCTTTTATTCATTACCCATTATTTTCATATCAAGACAAATACATATACCATCACAAACAACCTACAAAAAATTTGTGGGTGTTCTAATTGAGCTTCAGTTAAATTTTTGTGGTATTCAACTTTATCTTATCTCTTTAATTTTTTTTATGAAATTTGATGTAATTTTATGACAAGTTTTTCTCTTTTTTATTCATAATTTGATTGAAATGAATAATTTGCTAGCTATTATATCTCTGTTAATGAATGAAGGTAGCTTTAACCATGATTTAATTTTATTCGATTTATTTTTATTCGCTAGTTGTGACCTCTTAAAAATGAACAAGTCATGACATTATTCTTGTCTTCATTTAGATAATAATGAAAAAATAGATATAGTTAGGCTAAAAAAATTAAATAAATTATTATTATCAATATATAATAAAAGGATATAGAAATGTTGTCAGAATTATATATTGTATCCTCAACAATTAGATTTATTTTACTTTATTTGATTTTATGTGTAAAGGAAAATATTTAATTTTTAATGACTAGATGAGTTTTAGGACTGTTAAAAATATTTGTTTCAATTATGAATGTGGATACACATCTTTTTTGAAACATTTAAAAAAAATTCAAGGATGTGGTGACACACCTTGGTAAAATTATTTTAATAAATATTTTATTTTATAAAATCAAGATGTGAGACAGAAAAAATTAGGTGACACACTCAAGAGAATAAAGCAGTTATGCTTCGAAGCTATTAAATGTCAAAACCAAGAATGTGGTTATGCATCTAGGTTGAGACCAAAATAAAAGTCATCAATAAAAATGCGAACAAGTTAGGGCCTTAAATAATATATCCAAAAATGTTTTAGAATAAGTATAAGTCAATAAAAGCGACCGTGCTGAAACCACGGGACTCGAGGGATGCCTAATACCTTCCCCTCGATCAATATAATTCCTTACCTGAATTTCTAGTTAGCAGACCAAAATAAAGAGTCCTTTCCTTTTGATTAGTGATAAAAAAAAAAGGTGACTTGGAACACCTTAACTCAATTCCAAGTGGCGACTCTGAACAAAAATATAATAATCCTTAAGCAATATCGTCACTTTAATTGGAAAAACCCTTCTGCCGGTCGAAAAAAGGGTGTGACACCATAGGGGAAAGGACTCCATAGGTGAATACTCACATACCTTAATGCCAAATGCCCAAGAAGAATGGAGGATTGAAAACTTGTATGGAATCCTAACTCTTCGTCTTCCTTAGTCTTGAGTGAATTTGTGAGGATGACTTTGGTGAGCTTTAGGGAATTTTGGAGATTGAGTTAAAAGTTGGTGATTTGGGGCTTAAAACATTTCTATAGTGCTTAGGGTAGATGGAAAAACAACATAGTTTTGATATAAAACAATTAGAGAAAAGACCCTTTAAATAACTACCAAACTTCGGTCTACGTTAAGACCTATAGACCTTAAGACTTTCTACAGTCCATACAAGTCAATCATAGACCAAGTATTGGGACCATAATTCACTAGTTTTTTTAACGAAATATTCTACGTCTCGTAGGTCTTCTAACGATACATAGAAATCAACAGTAGAACCCCACTTTGACCCTTAAAATTTAACTAAGTTTGGGACTCACCTATGACACCTATCTACAACTCGTACAAGGAATGATGGACTGCCCAGGTGAACCGTAAAAAGGTTATTGAGACTTGATTTTAAAAATTTATATCCCCCTTCGTACAGTTGCCATCTACAACCGGTAGAAGCTTCTACGATCCTTAGATAGGAACCGTAGACACAACCTGCAATTTAAAAATTTATTTTCCTTCTTTTCCAAATCTTAGGTGTTACATGATTATACGATGTCTTTCCTATATGCTAAATTTCATACGAAAAATTTAGTTTAGTTAAGATACTTTTTGGGAGTAGAAGTTAATAGAAGCAAGAAGGAAATTTTTCTATCTTTATTCGTGACCTACTTGTAGACATTTGAAAGTTCGCAGCCAAATCTTGTAGTACTCCAATGGTTTCCAATGTGCATCTTACGAAAGATGATGGTGTTCATGATCCTAAGAAATATAAAAGGTTTGTTGGAAAATTAAACTACATGTATGTGACTCATCTGGATATTGGTTTTGTGGTAAGTATTGTTAGCCAATTCATGTTTCTACTTACGACCAAACATTGGGAAGCCTTGACATAAAATTCTATGTTACTTTGAAAGGGGCCATTGGACTTGGCATATTGTATAGCAATCACAATCATAACTGTGTTGGGTAATCTGCAGATGCTGACTATAATGGATCCAAATTTGATAGGAGATCGACTTGTAATGTCCCATTTTTTGTAATTTTGTTTTTAATTATGAAATGAACATTATTTCCTTCCTTGTAGAATTTTCATACTTAGTTTGTGTTTCGAGGATAGTTGGTGTAGTCCCCAATGTGATCGAGTGTGTTTTTCATAATCTGACCCTTATTGAGTTGAGAATTCTTGATTGGTTGAGTTTGGCCAAAATTTTGAGTTTTGAGCATTGGATGGGAATTCTACTAGTCACATCCTGTTTGAAACGTCAATTTTGAGCAAGTAGAGTGGTTGGTAAGGTTTTCAAGGCCTTAGGTTGAGAATTGGGTGTTTAGGTGAGAAGTTGAGCATAAGGCCTAAAGAGAGGTCTGGGAAGGTATTTCGTTCAAAACAATCTTTTTTCAGAAATCTGATGATTCTATCGAGTCCAAATGTTGAATTTAGTAGGGTAGCATATTTGGTTTGTTTTTATCGAGTCTCGAATGAATCCTGAGGGTCCGTTTGGAGACTTTAATAAGTTAGGGAGCTAATTTTTCGGATATTGACCTCGGTCAACATAGTCAACTTATGGTCAAATATTCACTTAATGGGTAAAATCAGCCCCCTTTCTTCCATTTCACTTTCTTCTCTATTTTGGAAGCTTGGGAGGGAGATTTGGGAAGAAGTTTCTTGAGAAAAACTTGTGTGTGCCATCATGACCTCGACTTTTTGGTAGTGATACAACTACATGCTATTGTGTCTTTGTTGGTGGGAACCTAGTTTCATGGAGGAGTAAGAAGCAAATTGTATCTCGATCCAGTATAGAATCCGAGTATAGATCTATTTCATAGTCTGTGTGTGAGACTATGTGGATACATCATCTTTTAATGGAAATTAGCCCAACAGATCATACACCAACAGAAATTTGGTGTGATAATCAAGCTACTCTTCATATTGCATCAAATTCGATGCATCATGAAAGAACTAAACATATTGAGGTTGAGTGTCATTTTATTCATGAGAAAATTCAGGAGAGCTTGATTTCCACTTGCTATGTGAAGACAAGAGAGCAACTAGCTAATTTTCTCACAAAGGCGCTACTGGATCCTGAGTTGATCATCTTTGTAACAAGTTGGACATGATCAATATCTATGCTCCAACTTGAGGGGGAGTATTATAGAATGTATATAGACTTCATTCCTAGTAAAGTACATAACATTATTTAGATAACAGATTTATAAGAATAAGCGGATTTATAGGAATCATATTTTATTTCATTTCTAAGTTAGCACACAATCTATTGTATTTGTACATTGCTTCTCAATTGGAATAAATAGTCTTCTTCCATCTGATTACATGGTATTAGAGCTAGGTCTATCCCCATTTGGGTTATGGTCTAGTTGGGTCTGAGCGTGAAGGGGGGGGGGGTGTTAGGGTGGGTAAAAGTCCCGCATTGGTAGGAAAATGGACTGGTAGTCTCCTTATATGGACTTGAGAAATCCTCCCCTCATGAGCTAGATTTTTGGATTGAGTTAGGCACAAGTGTCAATACATATACAAATAACATTAGTTCTCCTTTGCTTTCTTAGAAGTTGTGCATCATGTCCCCCAAAATATTTACACACAATCTAGGTATCATGCTTTACAAAGCTTAACTTAGTTACTAATACTTTACTATCCATGAAGGTGTGGACTCGAAAACGTATAAGAGGTACATAAAGCATAGAAAACAACGCTTTGGCAAAACTCTCTCTACCCACCTATACTTTCTCTCCGCAACATTTCATTTCGCCTATCATAGTTGTCATTTCGCTTTTTAAAACTTCCTATGTATGACTGTATGCATGCCTGGACACTTGAAACTCTATGTATATTGGGAATATTGTCACGTCTTTCCTATTTGTTTTACCAATTTTACATTACACCAAAATGATCTTTAGTGGCAATTAATTAAAGATAATAACGTAATTGCTGCTAATATGTTATTTAGAGGCAATTAGCACTCTATGTAAATGTTCCAAACGCATATAGTGACATTGGATCCACCGGAAATTAATTGATGTTCATAAAGACTTTTGCACTTTCTGTTAATGTTCCTACTTCTTGCCACTAAAAGTTGCTTCTTGTTGCAATGTTACCAATGGCTTAAATATAGGCCTAGGTTATCACTCCCCTAGGCTACCCCCTGGGCGTAAACACAGGACCTAGGATCACGAGTGACCCCAAGCTAACCCTGAGCTGGCATATCATAAACAAACTGGACATATCTATGAAAAGGTGAACTAATACGAAAGCTAAATCATGAGATAACTGAATGATGGGAAATACCCAATACTGGTCTGAATATATATAAAATTCTAAGGGTTTAATGATACTGAACAATCACTCAATGCTAAAGTTGAATCTAAAATAATGTCTGAAAAAGCCTCTAACTGACTAGAGTTGCTGGGACATATCCGAGCTAACTCTATCAAAACTGAAACTAAAATAATAGACTAAATCTCAAAACATGCCTATTGTCCTCGAAGTATGAGGACTCACCACTGAAGTTATCGAATGTGAATCGGGAACTGATCTACGCGTGATCTGAATGCTGAGGACCTGAACCTACATCATGAAAAGATATAGCACAGAGTATGCGTCAGTACTTGGAAGGTACTTAGCATGCATGATAGGATAAAAGTTGAACAAACATATAAGTTGAACAAAGAAAAACCGAGCAATGATATAATCTGAACATGATAGAAATACTGAAATATACTGAAAAGAACTGAACTGAATACAATGACCAAGTACATAACATGCTAAGACTGAATACTGAAGTATAACTGAAAACCTGGTCCAATAAACTAGAGTCTGACTGTGGGAGCTACTAGTAACCGACATAACCACCATGTGAGCTAATCGTGGTGTCCGATGAATACACCCCATCGAAGGGCCCGATATACCTTGTTAGGGGTATAAAGGCATGATTGTCGTGGTCCCTAAAACTGATGCCCACCATGGGGACTTAACCTACTGGGCACGTAGTTCTGGGACTATGAGGGTACGCTGAAACCCTATTCCACTAGGTGCTAAGCCTATTCCCAACTAAATATGTATATGATACATTATGACAGAAATACTGAAATACTAAATAGCTCAAAATATTGACATGCAAATTTGAGAATGTAACAATTATATACTAATAATGTGACATTCGAAACTGGAGCATGTATATATGTTTAGCTGACCTAGCAAGCGTAATTCATGAACTAAAAGAATCTACAAAACTAGGATTCTGAGTTTAATGCAAAGAACTAAGCAACGATTCCACGAAAACATGATAATCTGATTAGGAATACTCTAACAGCTAAATCACAACTAATATCTAAGGTTTTAGAAACCCTAGGTGTAAGCAATATATAGCGAATCAAGAATCTAACTGAATTCTAGAGACCTAATGTATGAATGGAATCCACTAGTGAAATCCCACATACCTGGTGACAAAATTCACGGAGAAATCTTTCGATTTCGGGGTTGGGACTGAAGAAAACATGTTGTGTATTCTGGGTTCCTCGTTCATGATCTTCCTTACAGGGCCTCACTAAAATGATCATAAAGTTTTACTCGAAGATGGGCTTTTAGATAACTCGATGGCGTTTGAATAAGGATTCAATTATCTTTCATTTGATAGGTCATAAGCCACTTAATTTCTTTTGTGCTAAGAGTTATGACCGTTTGAATTTGACCTAACATCTATTTCCCTCTAACTGGTTGTTGACCCTCACCTACAGTCTGTAGGTCCAACCACGGACCGTACTGGTCGACCGTGGGTGGGATCAGAGACTATAAAGATTTTGGCCTTAACGACGGAACCCCATTTACGGTCATTAATCCTACCTACGGTTTGTGGGTGGTTCTATGGGTACTGGCACCAGATTTTCTAAAACCTAGTTTTGAGATCCGAGGTGTTACAATATCTCCCCATTGGGAACATTCGTCCACGAATGAAGTCTAAACAAGTTGAGTATAGAGGGAAAGAGCTGCAATCCCGACCACTGAGAACTAGAACTGATATCTAACTTAATTGAGTTTAAAGAACATGCAAATATGCTGAAATGCAAGAATAAGATGTCGTTGAGAAACTCTTGTGGATCTTATTCTCACTTAGACCCACGAAACTCTGTAGGGTTTATCCAAGTGAAGTCTTGGATTCTTGATGTAGTAGTGTTAGTCTGTGGCAGAGGTGGGACCACAGCCTACTGATTTACCTAGGTAGTCATGGCCTGAGCAAGTACTTGGTAAGCAGCCATGAACTCGGCATGCATGACTTGATCCTTCAATGAGTCTGTTGGAGCTTTTGGTTGATTCCTTGCGTTAGCTCTTTCAAGAGGCATTTTCCGAAATGCGAACAGCAGGAGTTAGAAGGAGATTGAATAGAGTTCATACTCACACACGATAAGAATAGCAAAGAAAGTGAAGTTTTCCTAAAATACTTCATAGCCTCCCTCTCATCAGTTGTGGTGTAGTTCCCACCTATGAAAAGGACTCTACTTAATGCGGCTTTCAGACATCCTACGACTCTTAAACCTAATGCTCTGATACCAAGTTTGTCACGCCCCAAGTCTACCCCCCAGGCGTAACGGGACCTAGGATCACGAGTGACCCCAAGCTAACCCTGAGCTAGCATATCATAAGCAAACTGGACATATCTATGGAAAGATAAACTAATGCAGAAGCTAAATCATGAGATAACTGAACGATGGGTGTTGACACCCAATTTTGGACCTCCACAATATAAATTAATCATTTCGAGCTTCTTCAATTTCAAACGATTTAAAATAATTAGTTTTATAAAATTTCCAAAAATAATAATAATATAGTTTGCAAGTTATTTTAAATAGTTTTTTCACTTTTTATAATTTTTAGATAATATATATGTTTTACATAATTATGTGTATAATTAGTATATTTTATGATTATTCAAAAATCATCTCAAAAAGATATTAGTTTTACTTAAATATTTGGTTAATTAGTTTAGTTATATAATCGGTTATATTTTTGAATTAATTAGTTTATAATTAAGCTAATTATTTTATGTCGTTAAAATTAAGAGGCTTGTTAATTAATTAATAACAATTCGTCTTGTTTTAAATTTTATTGAATTTGCAATCCATGTGGCTATTTCCTTAAATCAAATTGATCATATTTTGGCTCCCTTTTGAAGACCCTTTTATCCAATTTGACCAAGATTTGAGCCCAATCTTTCCCTCAATGTTAACTGCAACTCAGCCCACCATTACTGACCCAATTTCCCTTAATGCCAGCCCACTTTTCACAACCAAATAACCCATGCCCATTCTTAATTTAGAACCAACCAACCAATTTCAACCATAAGAAAAACCCATTACGTACAACAACAATACAATACCAATGTAGCGTACAACAATACAAACAGATTATCGAAAGACCCAAAAATTCCATACGTACAACAGCAATAACCCCAGCCCACTCTTTTACTCTTGAATCGGCCCGCTGCTTTTCCCAACAAAGAGACCCGGCAACGTCTCTTTTAGCTTCAGTACGCGACAAAGCAACAGCTTCCAACGTTCACAAGAGGACAGCAGCGTGAACACGACGTCAAATAGCAACATAGTAAGCTCGATACACGACATAAACAGAATATTGTATCTCAATATTCGCAAAGAGAAATCACGCAGCAATTCACGTGATTCTAAACGCAGTGGCAAACGACGAATTCACGGAGGTAGATGAAACGCAGCGAAGAACGAGTACAATCCAGTACTCAGTACTCATTGTTGTCTTCCTATTTAGCCTCGGCAATCCATACATGAGCAATGCTAGGTGGAGCAATCTCAATGCCTCTTTCGTCCTAGCCTCAAAATTGAATGGCTCCCTTCGCTTGTTCGTTGCGATTTGTTGAGAATTTTTGTTATTTTGTGCAGTTTTCTCAATTATTGGAGAAAAATCAAGTTTTGAATTTCAAAAATGACCGAAAATATTATCCGATTTCTCACATCTTTTCCCCTAGAAATGTACCCTAGTTTTCCCCTATTTAAGCCAAGGGGTTGATCTTTTGGATTTCACTGATATAGAGAAATAGCTTAAAGGATAATATACAAAAATACATACGAAACACACTTCAAAGTAGAGGTGATAACTGATTCGAACTCCGGCGTTACTATCTTGTTCGATCAAAAAGCTTCTTGAAAGCTCATTGTTGTGGTTGTGAAAGCTCGTTGCTGGCTCATTTTGTTCTCAATTTGCTGCCCAAAAGAAGGTAATACTTCTCCTTCAATAACACCCTCTTCATCTCTTTTACTACTCTGATATTTTGGTGTTGGAAATCCTTTGTGTTGTGGTTGTTTGTTGTTAAGTGTCATCGAGTCGGCGATGCACTTGATATATATGATATATTCGTGTCCTTAATCTCTCTCTTGTCTGGTTTCTTTTTATTTTTAGCATATTGCCTTGCGAACTTGCTATGCGTTTGGTCTCATCCGTTAGTGATTTTTTTTAGCATAAGATGATTTGCCTTTTTATGTTTGAATGTTCTAATCTCAGCATTGAATCTTCTTCTATTTGTTTATCAATCAATTTGTAGCATGTGAATCCCCATCGTTAATCCATTGTGGTCTTACTCGTTGATAAGAATAGCAGTGATTTACCATCTGCTACATACTTAGAGTTAGGTATAATTTATGACATCTATTTTTGAATTATGACCTTTTCTTTATGTGGTTGATTGGCTAAGTTAGAATTTGGAATTTCATATATTGTGCTCTTATTCACTGAACTTGCTTGTTGCTATTGGTCGCATCATAAGTTATTATGATAGAAATTTCCAACCTACTGCATTAGATTCAATTTTCTCTGTTAGTGTCCTTTCTCATAAGTCTATAGTGTGAGCTCATCTTGTTTAAAGGTATTTGCCTAAGATTAGATAATGTTTAGCCGGTAGTTTGGTCATTCTTCCCTAGTGGTCTTAGTTGGATTGATAATAATTTATTATTTTGGATTTCGAATTTGGTTAGTGTTGATTTCATTTGCCTTATTGCTTACTGTCAAATTTCTCTGTGAGTAATGATTTGCTATGGTAAATTGAAATTGTTTTATATCATGGTATAAATCACGCTTGAGTTATCTTTATCTCTTTATTATGTTTGATACTTGAAACAATAGCATATGGGTTCCTTTTTACTTAATGCTTTTCCATTAAATCAATGACTTGTTACTTATGTATTTTATTCATTCTTGTCACATGTGAACGTCATTGGAGTCTATTGGATTCAAATCTCCTTTGCATTTCGGGTTATTTAAAACCCAAACCCGGAGCCATAAAATGCACTGATATACAGTGTGATACCGTATACATCAGTCGTATATGTTGTATATTGCATTAAAAATGGGCCTAAAGGCCCCAAATTTCGGTTTTGTATTATTTTATTTTGGGCCTATGCCCCCTTGTCTTGCTTATTACTATTTTGCTAGTTTAGGACATGTGGAAGATTGGACCTAAAGCTCCAAAAATAATCAATTTTAAAATTTAGTCTAGGACAGGTATGAAAAGGGGAAAATTTTGGGTCAAAAGCCCAAAGAAATCACTTCAGCTTTTAAGGCTAGTTATTAGGACAGGTGTCAAATTGGCCAAAGGCCCCAAAACAAAATTAGACCCAAGTGCTGGCCTAGGCGATCCAGACTTGGGCCCAAACTTTTCCTCCCTTTACTCATTTATTTGCTATTATTTGTTTTATGTGTTTGTTTAATTTTAAGGTTTTCCTAATCAATGCCCCAAAAGATAGCCATTTTGAATTAACTATTTAAAGTTAAATGAATATTTTTACTTTCTCTTATTCAAGTATGTGTATTTTCTTAAAATTGTTTAGCCAAATAGTTAATTATTGGACAACCGCATGTTAGCGGGCATTTCGGGTACTTTCAAACCCTTTCCGAAATGCTAATATGAACCCCGAACCCCCTTTTAATATTTTCATTAGATTTCTGTTTTAATCTTTTGGAAAAAATAGTTTTCTTAATTTTACTTTAAAAATTAAGTGGCAACTCTTAAAACCAGATTCTTTTTTAAATAAAACAATGGGGAATACCCAATACTAGTCTGAATATATATAAAATTCTAAAAGTTTAGTGATACTAAACAATCATTCAAATGCTAAAGCTGAATCTAAAACTATCTCTGAAAAAGCCTCTAACTGACTAGAGTTGTTGGGACATGTCCCCACCTAACCCTAGCAAACCTAAAACAGAAATAAGAGACTAAATCTGAAAACATGTCTATTGTCCTCGAAGTATGAGGACTCACCACTGAAGCTACTGAATGTGCATCAAGAACCGATCTACGCGTGATATGAATGCTGAGGATTTGAACCTACATCACGAAAAGATGTAGCATAGAGTATGCGTCAGTACTTGAAAGGTACTGAGCATGGAGGATAGGATAAAAGCTAAACAAACATATAAGCTGAAGAAATCATAATCGAGCAATGATATAATCTGAACATGATGGAAATACTGAAATATACTGAAAAGAACTGAACTGAATACAATGACCAAGTACATAACATGCTAAGACTGAATACTGAAGTATAACTGAAAACCTGGTCCAATAAACTACAGTCTGACTGTGGGAGCTACTACTAACCGACATAACCACCATGTGAGCTAATTGTGGTGTCCGATGAATACACCCCATCGAAGGGCCCGATATACCTTGTTAGGGGTATAAAGGCATGATTGTCGTGATCACTAAAACTGATGCTCACATAGGGGACATAACCTACAGGGGCACGTAGTTTTGGGACTATGAGGGTACGCTGAAACCCTAGTCCACTCGGTGTAAGCCTACTCCCAGTTGAATATGTATATGATACATTATGACTGAATTACTGAAATACTGAATAGCCCAACATATCGACATGCAAATTTGAGAATGTAACAATTATATACTTATAATGTGACATTCGAAACTGGAACATGTAAATTTTCTTAACTGACCTAACATGTGTAATTCATGAACTAAGAGAATCTACACAACTAGGGTTCTGAGTTTTAAGCAACGATTCCACGAAAACATAATAATTTGATTAAGAATACTCTAACAACTAAATCACAACTAATATCTAAGGTTTTAAAAACCCTAGGGCTAAGCAAGATATAGCGAATCAAGAATCTGACTGAATTTTAGGGACCTAATGTATGAAAGGAATCCACTAGTGAAATCCCACATACCTAGTGACAAAATTCACGGAGAAATCTTTTGATTTAGGGGTTGAAACTGAAGAAAACCTGTTGCGTGTTCTTGAGGGGTTGATCGACTCTTTCTCCTCTTTATCGCTCTAAGTTCTGGTGAATTTTGGTGAATAAAGTTTTTTGTTATGTTCTGACTAGGTTATTAGGCTTAAACTGAGTAAAACGACGTAGTTTAGGCATCAAACGACGTAGTTTAAGTTCCTAATGCATAAGTGAAAGGAGCAAAATGACCCTGACTTAATTCTAACGAAGCTCATCCACGGAGGGAACGACGGTCCGTCGTTTGGACTACCCGATGTCGTTTAGGTTCGTCGTTCATGATCTGCCTGAAGGGCTTCACTAAAATGAGCATAATTTTTTACTCAGAGATGGGATTTTATCAAACTCTGGAGCGTTGGAAAGAGGATTCAATTATCTTTCATTTGACAGGTCATGGGCCACCTAATTCACTTTGTGTTAAGAGTTATGACCGTTTTCAGTTGACTCAACAATAATTTCCCTCTAACTGGCTGCTGACCCTCACCTACGGTCCATAGGTCCAACTACGGACCGTTTTGGTCGACCATGGGTGGGATCAGAGACTATAAAGACTTGGGCCTTAATGACGGAACCCAACTTATGGTCCGTAATCCTTCCTACAATCTGTGGGTGGTTCTGTGGGTAATGGCACCAGATTTTCATCGTTTTGAGATCTGAGGTGCTACATAGGTCCACTTATGAAACTTGAAACATAATGCATGTGTTTCGTTTGCATAATTTTATTAAACTCATCCACAATGTCTTGAGGCATGATATTACCAAACCTTCTACACACCTTCGTGCAGAACCTAACTGATTTTTTCCTGTTCTGGTGTGTCAAACAGTTCGAAAAGATTCTCACACTTTCTTAACCAACTCCTACTATAATTACTATCATTAAATTGATTGAATTGATCTTTGGTTTGAGAGTTCTTTGAGTGGTTGAAGTGTAACACCCCAAAAATTTCTATGTTAAGACCCGAACTATTCTTCATTTACATGTAGGTCGTATCAGGTGACTCTCTAATTGACCATATGTGTAAAGATAAATTCTTTAGTGTGTGAATGATTTTGGATATCAATAAAGGTCACTAGAAACTACTAGCATAAAGTTGAGTTGAAAGTTTCCTTACCGATTAAGTTTTGATGTATGATTCTCTTTGGGTTAACTTCAAACGATCATATCTCTTAGAGTATAAATACTTACGTGGCCCATAACCTATCAAATTGAAGGTATTTGAATCTTCTTTACAACGCCAAAAATTTCGTAACAATCCGAGTTTTGAGTAAAAAGTTATGATCATTTTAGTAATTTCATACAATACAGTGACGAATTAGCCGACACGAAAACATTAAAAAGGGTCATTTTTTACTTTTTACCTCTAAAAAAACCCTAAATGAATTTCTTGAATAATTAAATACCCAAACAATCAGATTTTCATTTCTTAATTCATCATTCTCTTCTCTCTCAAACCCTAAAGAAAAATCAAAGTAGAAGACTCCATTCAAAATTCTTTCAATCTTTTTCAAGATTCTTCTTCAAGGTAAGTCCTTCTCCAAGAATTTCATTTTCTATAACTCAAATTTCTTCATACAATTATGAATCATTAATGAGAATCCTAATTCTTGGCCACAGAGTTTCAGGAAACTAATTCAAGAATCTCAAGAAAGGTTTTCCTGATTTTTCTACTTCAAGCTAGGGTTTCAAGGCATCTAATCAAGTTCTTCTTCAAGAACCTTGTTCTTCCAGGTATGTAAGATTATCATAGTGTTGGACTAGTTCGTCCTTATTCCCTACATCTACTTTAAAATCCGTAAAAAAGTAATCTAGGATTCTATCCCCAGATTTGAGTATTTTGAGATGAGTTGATTTTGAGTTCTTCAGTTCCTGATTCTTTTTTAAATTCTATTTCTAATTATTGAATTGCTATATGTTATTTATTATTACTTTTGAGTTGATTCTTTCATGTCAATATTTCAACATGAACCTTATTAATTGTGTATTCTTGAGATGAGTAGTATCGTTGAGTTCTGAGTATTGAGTTTTCTATATATTTATTGAGATCATTGAGTTTGATTTGTTCATGTCTATATTTCAGCATGAACCCTATTTTGAGATATCATTTTTGAAAATCTTTTGAAGCATATATTTTATTTTAAATTGAGTTTTAAGTAAGTAAAGATGAGTTTTAAGAAAGAGTTCTTAAAAACAAGATTAGTTGTAATGACCTGATTCCGTCGTTAGGGAAAAGCCAATGGAGAAAGAATTGGGGTCAGAAAATTGTTGGTAGTAACTTGGAATTCCCTAACGTAGTCCAGATTTGGACGAAATCTAAGTCAATGAGGTCTAGGGAAATCTAGTAATGAATGAGAGATCTAATTATGAATTTGATTTACGTGAGTGGATAGCTAGGACGATAAGGAACACGTACGACTTTACAGAATTGAATTCGGGTGAGTAGAACTCCCGAAAATGATCTTAGCGTGAACGGGAAACATTTTGTCCCCGTGCAGGCCGCCAGAACGAGATTAGGTCCGCCAGAGCGGGATAGAGTCCGCCGTAGTGGGACAGACATGACTTAAAGTCGTAAATAAACCCCTAAACGACCTTATTTGGCACTTTTTGATTTATAGAGCTAAGGAACGAACCCCAGGCAATTCCTACTCATTTTTCACCATTCTTGAGTCTAAATGTAAGATTTTCACTCCCGGAATCCCTATTTCGATCTGTAGAATGTAAATTCATGAGTAATTATCGATGGAGGAGGGTTTTGATCTGGAATTTATGGTGGAAGAAGCCCTAAATTGGGTATTAGGATTTGGGTTGGTCTAGGGTTATTGGGTTTGTTATAATTCAGATAATTAGACCTTTGATTTCTGATCCTTACGTATATTAACTGTTTGTAGACCTAGAACAAGTGGAAATAAAATGGAAAGGAAAGATTCAAGTGCCTTAGGGGATTTAAGCTTGGATTCGAGGTAGGTGATGGTTGTGATTTTATGATTGTGTGATGTATGTTTGTTCTTGCTTCATTATGTTACATGTATGTATGCGAATGTTCCATTATTGATCACACTTGTTGTAAATGAGGATAATTGAATAATTGTATGCCATGAATCACCTCTTAATGTATGATCTTGATAATGTACTTGTGTTTGTGATTGTGGTGTGTGAATGGGATCGGATTGCCACGTTCCGGCATAACTAACTTGGATCAGATTGCCACGTTCCGGCATACTATTGGATCGGATTGCCACGTTCCGGCATAATATTGGATAAGATTGCCACGTTCCAACAGAATATGGTATTGAATTGCCACGTTCCGGCATAAACATGGGATCGACTGCCACGTTTCGGCACACTAACTTGGATCGGGTAGAACGAACCAGTATGCTAACAGTTTGAGTTTGGGTTTCATGAGAGGACCATTGAATTGGGTTCCGTGAGAGGACCATTGAATTGTGTTGTGTGTCTACTTGTGATGAGTTTGTTCATATCTAATGATGATTGATATTGGAAGACGGTATGTTGCTCTAAATTGATATAACTGTGATATGTAAGAATCGTGAAGTTGTTCATTGTTCGCATATGTTGATGATATTGTATATGTTCGATATGTGCATGTGATTATATTATTGTATTGACTAATGTATGTTACACTTACTGGGATAGCCACGTGATCCTACCAGTACAATGTGGTTATGTACTGATACTGCACTTGCTCTTTCTTTGTTGAGTGCAGGGCATCGTCATTTGGCTATTGATAGACTTCATCTAGGTGACTATTGAGCGTGACCGGATTCAAGGGTGAGCAAGTTCTTTCGGGCTTTCATGGATCTTTCTTGTTTAAGTCCACTCTTTTCGGACTCAGAC
The DNA here is from genome assembly GCF_019186545.1 of Solanum stenotomum. Lineage (NCBI taxonomy): Eukaryota > Viridiplantae > Streptophyta > Magnoliopsida > Solanales > Solanaceae > Solanum > Solanum stenotomum. Next base: position 28,681,497 of record NC_064286.1, on the reverse strand, counting down.
TATTTCTTAAAGGTATTGTTTAGTTTCGGGGTTGTAACCCCTATTCTTAGACTTATCGTTAGTAGAGTTTTGATACATTGACTTTCAGGTTCTAGGTATTTAATTCCACATTTGTATAGTTAATTAACTTGCTTTCATATCTTTAAATGCATAGTTTTTGGTTAAGTTGTTTAGTATGGGTTGTAGTAATGGTTCTCCCACCGGAGGGTTAGTGTAGGTATCAATCACGACGGTCTGGTTCATAACAAAGTTGGTATCAGAGCCTTAGGTTCGTTGATCTCATTGTACCAAAATGAGTCTAGTAGAGTCTTACAAAATGGTACGATGACGTCCGTACTTTTCTTTGAGAGGCTATAGGACTTTAGGAAAAACTCACTTATTTCTACTCCTTCGTGCTATGACTTGAATCCAATTGGTATCTGGGTGATACAAATTGATATCTTTCCTCCTTCACTCTATGGTCCGAACTAGAGCAACAAAAGTGGTAACACCATCACTAGCAAGAGAGGATGTGTATAGACTACTGACAGTTGAATAGGGTCGTCATTCAGAACAAGTATCCATTACCTCGAATAGATGACTTTTTGACCAATTGCAAGGTGCATCGGTTTTCACTAAGATTGGCTTAAGGTCTGGTTACCATCAGTTAAAGATTGAGGAGGTTAAAAATTGGGTTCGACCAAGTTCTATGATTGAAATTAGCAGTTTTGTGGGGATCGCTAGCTACTATTGTCACTTGTGGTAGGAGTTGAGTCCAATTGGTATCTCAATGAAGTGAACTAGATGTCGTGGTCACGACAGAGGACCCCCAAGCAAAGCAAATTGGAAATTGAGAAGGTTCCAATTGGTATCTGGCCCTAGGGGTGGTGTGAATGCATGGATGATCAGGAATGGTCATCCATGGAGTGAAATAATTAATTAAGAACTTGGACTTATTTGTGAATTGTATCTTAAAAACTTTGAACACCTGTTTCTGGTTGTCTGAAGTAACTGCGAATGTGAAGTTGTAATTGCTTAAATGTAATAAGGTGATTATGTGCATAATAAATGTGTGCCTGAACTTTGATATATGCAATATGTTGGCCTGGTCGTTGAAGCTATGCAAGCTGTAACTGCTGAGTATCGTGAAACTTGTTGTGAAAAGAAGGTCACGGCTAAGTTTGATGCAAGGGTTTAGATAAAGTACAAGGTGATTCGTAAGAAAGATCTAGACGTGTCTTGCTCTTGAGTAATAACCGCTTCAGAGTCTGGGTGTGTCCTGGGGATATGTGGGTTATGGTGTTGAATTAATAAGAATGAGTTGGATTGTGTATCGTTGGATTGACTCGGAGTAGGCAATGATTATCCTAGTTATGAGGATTATTCTAAAATTGCTAAGTAAAGCTGGAACCTTGTGGAATTTAGAAAAGAAAAGAACCCCAGAAAAATTATTGGCAGGGGTTCTGTTTCCGTTATGGCAGCTGGGGCAGGATTCTTCCCGCCAAGGCGAGGCCACCAGTGCGGCAATTTTCCCGCCAGAGAGAGTTGAGGCGAGGCAGAACCTCAACCTGTCTCCTCTATTTTTCCCTAGTCACAATTATGGACCCCGAATAGTACCTGAACTAACCCCTGCGATCTAACTCATTGTTTAGCAGTCGAATATAAGTTGTAAAGTGAGTTAAATGATGGAGAACCTAGGCATATGAGGAGGAAATCAGTGAGGCCGTGGAGGCCGAAGAAATGGTAATGCATGTAGAGGAGTAGTGCAGCCAGGCAAGGAGGTTGCCCGTCAAGAGGGCAGGGCTCAGTTATATGCTTTTTCGGGCTAGACCGAGTTTGAGATGTGTGATGCAGTGGTCATTAGTGCTACACTTATTCGTACGTGTCAATTCAATTGCCTTAGGATTTGATGTGGTTTGTGATATACTTGATGCCCTCATCCATATTTCTACCCCAGTTAAGGAGTCAGTCATAGTCATCCTTGTATATCGTGTTTCTCCTGTTGTGGTTATGGATTTTCAGATTTGGGTTGATTTGGTTATGTTAGATATAACTGACTTGATATAATCTTAGGCATGACTTGGTTGTCCCCCTATTATACCGGGCTTAATTGTAATACTAAGTCAGTAACTCTAGAGATCCTCGGGAGGGAAAGATTAGCGTGGGAAGGGGTGTACAAAACTAAGCTAGCAAAGATCATATCCTCCATTCGGGCTAGGAAATTGGTAGGACGGGATTGTTTAGCGTAATTCGCTCATATTCGGGATGTTAAGATCGAATCCCTCTCTATTGAGTCTATTCTTGTGATGTCAGAATTAAGAGAGCTTAAAGCTCAAATCCAAGAGCTTCTTGATAAGGTTTCATCTATCCTAATGCCTCTCCATGAGGTGCTCCTGTCTTGTTGTTAAGAAGAGGGAGGGTAGTATGAGGACTGGTGATTTTATCATAAGCCATAAAGGAGTGGATTGATACCAAAATGACAGGCTTATGGATAAAGAAAGTTCCATTGAATATACTTGGGTGAAGGAAATTGAAGATTTTAGTAAGAAAGTGTGTACCAAAATTGGGTTAGTCCTTTGAATTTGATGAGTTTACCTAAGTTTGAGGTGTCGTGTTGATGAAATGTTGGCCTCATAGTGATAGTCAAGGCTGACTGAGCGTACTGGTAATAAGAGTTCGTGATGGATTGTGACGGGATGCAACTAAATAATAAAATTGTTGGTTAAGCAAATTTTTGTGTAGTAATTAGGACTTGTGAGTATCTACGGTTGTGGTTTTCTAATATTTGGTGAATAACGCGGTTGTATGGAAAGTTTTAAGAGATGGTGGGACACTAGTCGAATAGAATTTAAAAGATCTAGGGTCATGATGAAGAAAAATAGTGGGATGTAGTACAACCTTTAGAGAGAGGCGAGAGCAAGAATATTTTATTTGATTCTTAAGGCTAAAGAGTTATCTTTAGAGGAGTAGATAATTGGGTTCAGAGAAGCGTGATTTCATTCATTTTGTTGTGGCTATGGTAATAGTGTCACAAGTGTGTCGGATTAGTTAAAAACTATCCAAAAAGACTTAGGAAAGGAGTGTGCGGACATTAGCTTAAGTGTGATGACAAGTGTTTGGTTTTTGTTTTTGAGTCTAGTAATGAGTATGATTGAAATTTTAGCAAAATATATGGTAAGATCGATGGAGATGTTATCAATGATAAACGGAGATCCATGAATTCATAAGAATCTTCAAGGTACAAGCTAATGTTGATAGATAAGGAAATTGTGCTATACAGTTGAATTTACAATTCAGATTTTTTATTGTGAGTCTACATTCGTGGTGATGGATTTTGTCAAGGTATGAATTGACAAGGTGAGAAATGATCAATTGTATCTGGTATTGAGCATTTGAAAAGACTTACACCTGGGCTGAGTCGTAATTTTACTACTATTGATTATTAAGTACCAAGAAAGGTTTCATTTAAAAGTATTGATTTATGATAAGGTAAATGGTCGTGGTGTTTATGATGGTTGTTAGTATTGTGAGTATGATTCACTAGATATGTTCACGTGTGTTTTCACTTTTGTGGGTGGATCCCTAGTGGTGGATCAGTTGTATTGATCTTGCGATGTTCTCTTGGTTGAGTAGGATGATTTGGGAAGACGTGGTTAATTCATATGACCTATGTGGTATGGTCTTGAAGTTGTAAAAGTATTTTAATGGTTCTACATGTACCACGTTGCTTATGAGAATTTATATAAGAGCTACCATGCATATTTATGGTAGTCCGACAATCTAATATTTCATCTTGTCATCGAGGTCATGTATCGATTATGTGTGGTTGAATGTGGCGATCATTGAATCCAACTCTACTATTCTTAAGAGGTAATCTACAATTGCTAAATCTAGCATTTCGATAATGTTGTTGGAGGGGATGTATACTTGGACATATCCCTCTATGAGTATTTGATTTCGAAAGATCAAAATTATTATAACTTAAACTCATGGGAATTTATGTTGTGGGATGGAGATGTTGTTAAGAACTATGATTGTTTGGTATTATGAGTGAGTGTTGGTTGGTTCAGGTCCACCTCTAATTGTAGAGAATATTGATTTAGAATTGTATCATGGTTATGTGAGAAAGGATTCGTTCTGATGTTGTGTCAAAGTCCTTGATAACATGTTGTAGACATGTGAACGATCAATTTGGTGGTTGTTGGGAATCGTTTTGTTGATTAGTTAAGTTTACATACAACAATATTTATCACTCGAGTATTGTGATGACTTCATTGAGGCATTGTGTGGATGGATGTGTAGGTGTTCAATTGGTTGGTTTGGGGACGAAGATTATTTCATAAAGTGAGACTCAGTTGTGTTAGATGAGACCTTCTGTATGAAGAAGAACCGGTTGAAATTCTTGATCTCGATATCCGTAAGTTAAGGACATGCGAGACAAGTATCCCCTTTCGTTCACCGATTCAAGTACTACTCTACCCTTACTTTAGGCAGTCTTCCCTAGTTAATCACTCGGGGACGAGTGATGGGTAAAATGGTATCTATTGTAACGATCTAATTCCGTCGTTAGGGATAAGCCAATGGAGAAAGAATTGGGATCAGAAAACTGTTGGTATTAACTTGGAATTCCCTAACCTAGTACAGAATTGGACAAAATTTGAGTCAGTGAGGTCTAAGGAAATCTAGTAATGAATGAGAGATCTAATTATGAATTTGATTACATGAGTGGATAGCTAAGACGATAAGGAACCCATACGACTTTACGGAATCGAAAACGGGCTAGTAAAACTCCCGAAAATGATCTTAGCATGAACGGGTAACATTCTATCTCCGTGCAGGCCGCTGGAGTGGCATTAGGGCCGCCAGAGCATAATGGGGTCCACCGTAGCAGGACAAACGCGACTTAAACTCGTAAATAAACCCCTAAACAACCTTGTTTGGCACTTTTCGACTTTTAGAGCTAAGGAACGAATCCCAGGCAATTCCTACTCGTTTTTCACTATTCTTGAGGCTAAAAGTAAGCTTTTCACTCCCCGAATCCATGTTTCGATCCGTAGAATGTAAATTCATGAGTAATTATCGATGGGGGAGGGTTTTGATCTGGAATTTTTAGTGAAAAAAGCCCTAAATTAGGTATTAGGATCTTGGGTTGGTCTAGGGTTATTGGGTTTGTTATAATCCAGATAATTAGACCTTTGATTGTTGATCATTGCATATATTAATTGTTTGTAGACCTAGAACAAGCGGAAAGAATCCGGAAAGGAAAGATTCAAGTACCTTAGGGGATTCAAGCTTGTATTCAAGGTAGATGATAGTTGTGATTCTATGATTGTGTGGTGTAGGTTTGTTCTTGCTTCATTATGATACATGTATGTATGTGAATGTTGCATTATTGATCACACTTGTTGTAAATGAGAATAATTGAATAATTATATGACATGAATCGCTTCTTAATGTATGATCTTGATGATGTACTTGTGTTTGTGATTGTGGTGTGTGAATGGGATCGGATTGCCACGTTCCGGCATAACTAACTTGGATCAGATTGCCACATTTCGGCATAATATTGGATCGAATTGCCACGTTCCAGCATAACATTGGATCGGATTGCCACGTTTCGGCATAATATGGGATCGGATTGGCACGTTCTAACATAAACATGGGATCGGCTGGCACGTTCCTGCACACTAACTTAGATCGGGTACCACGAATGGGTATGCTAACAGTTTGAGTTTGGGTTCCATGAGAGGACCATTGAATTAGATTACATAAGAGGACCATTGAATTGTGTTGTGTGTAAACTTGTGATAAGTTCCTTTATATCTAATGATGATTGATATTGGAAGATGGTATGTTGCTCTAAATTGATAAAAACTATGATATGTGAGAATCGGGAAGTTGTTCATTGTTCGTATATATTGATGATATTGTATATGTTCGATATGTACATGTGATTATATTGTTGTATTGACTAATGTATGTTACACTTACTGGGATAGCTACGTGATTCTACCAGTACACTGTGGTTATGTACTGATACTGCACTTACTCTTTCTTTGTTGAGTACAGGGCATCTTCATGTGGCTATTGATAGACTTTAGATAGGTGACTATTGAGCGTGACCGGATTCAAGGGTGAGCAAGTTCTTTCGGGCTTCCATGGATCTTTCTTGTTTAAGTCCACTCTTTTCGGACTCAGACTATTTTTTAAAGGTGTTGTTTAGTTTTGGGGTTGTATCCCTTGTTCTTAGACTTGTCGTTATTAGAGCTTTGGTACATTGACTTTCAAGTTCTAGGTATTTAACTCTACATTTGTTTAGTTAATTAGCTTGCTTCCGTATCTTTAAATGCATAGGTTTTGGTTAAGTTGTTTAGTATGGGTTGTTGTAATGGTTCTCATACCGGAGGGTTAGTGTGGTGCCAATCACGACAGCCTGGGTCGTGACATTAGTATGACAGTCGAGTATGCCATCAATGTTTAAGCAGTATGGTATCTAAATATGCCATCAATGTTTATGTAGTATGACTTCCCGAGTCATCAATGATCATATCACGATATGATTTTGATATATTTTTAGAAAGAGTTATCAAATATGAATTAAGTAACAGTATTAGGGAACTAAGTATTTCCAAAAGGTATCAGTTTTCACATTGAGAAAAAGAGAAAAATTGATTTCTAAAAAGAGTTTATGATTTCGAAGATATTTCAGAGAAGTTACATCTTTTAAGAGGATAGTTTGAGCAATTATCTCAAACTAGAGAAAATGTGTGTTTTAAAACATTGAGCATGTGTATATATTATTGGGTGTAGTATTGAATACCGATGTGGGAATGAGTTCAGACAACTCACATTCCTCATAAACAATGTATGCTAACATGGGTACAAGATCATACTTTTTAGATAAATCATAAGTGCCTTGGGGCAGAGCTTAGTGGATCGACTTAGTTGAGGTGTTCTATACCCCAACAAGGTATAAGATAGTTCTGGAAGTGTAGGCAAGACGTTGTATTATCACTTAGTTCATAGTGATGGTTGTCAGTTAGAGAATCTCATAAATAGAGTTAAAAGTGTATTTTATTATATCACTTAATATGTCGAGTTCAGAGATGAGTAAGTATTTTTGTAAAGTTTTAATGATTTAACTTCTTTATGTATTTACATTCAGTTGAGTATATATCTATATATATATTGCAATCCTTTCATTCAGATATATGTTATTCAGCTATATTACATACTTGTACATTCATTGTACTTATGTCATTCAACCTGCATCATTTAATGATATAGATACAGGTTCTTAGGATCCTCAACAAGAGTCTATTGAGATCACTTCATCCGCTCGTCAGCTTTTGAGTGAGACTTCCTTGCTTCCGGAGGACTTCTGTTTTATGAGTTGTTAGCGGTAACTCTCTTGAAGAGTCGTGGTCTTGCCCCGACTCTCATCTTTGTACAGTAGAGATTCATAGATAGAGAGTTTTGGAGATTCTTTTAGTTTAAGAAGTTTTCTTTAAAACTTATGTTTAATACTCAGTATATTCAAAGAGTTTTGAGATTTAATACATTGTTGATTTAAAATTTCTTTCAATTTGATGCTTATGTATGCTTAAGTTAGTCTTTCGCTTGTAGTCAGCCAGGATGAGGGTTTGCTTGGGGACCAACAATGATTCTCGAGTTTCGGCCACGTCCAGGGTGTAGGCTCGGATCGTGACATGAAGAATCAGGAATTGATCGTGATTTCTAGACACTCCATCCAGTTATAGAACCAACAAATATGCAATTCAACAGGTATAATAGTTCTTCAATTAATATACATCTTTTAATTTGGATTTGAGGCTTTACCCTTTCAAAGGCTTTACTACTTCCATTACAAATTAATATTTACTTACTTTAAGTTTGTGTTGGTGTTCAAGGATGGTCGGTCTATCACGCACAAAGAGAATATAGTAGAAGAGAACCACACATGATGTCCAGACAAGTATTTGATCAAACTGTAATCTTAAATAATCTTTAATCTCCACTGGAATTGTTATTTTACTCGGTATATGTGTGTGTGAGAGAGAGAGTTATAATTTTTTTGATAATGTTGCTTCTTAGGCCATCAACTAGACTCAGATGATGGCAACCAATTGTAAATGATCTTCAACCTTCACTCTACACGACCAAATTGGCTTTAATTGAGATTTTATATAAAATTTGTTAATGCAATGACTAAATATTCATTAGCCATACATGAAATAAATGTAGTGATAGCATACAATACTTCTTCATCCATCCAATACTTTTGGTTGCCGCATCCAAGAAAAAATCACTGGGAATAAAAACTAAATTTGAATACTAGCTCTACATCACTTATTTGCGCTGACTTTGGATTATAAATCATGATTTGCTTCAATTTTCTTCTACTCTACGTTTTGATGATGTTTTATCTTTACTCTATTTATATTAAACTGAGACTTTAAGTTATTTATAATATTTGTAGTATCCTTCGCAACTATAAGAATGTTGTAGAAGGTGCTAAGTCAAAAGTAGAATATAAAGGTTAGTCTTAAAAAGATTGGCTTTGCTTTCTGGAATTTTTTTCCTCTGATAGAATAGGTATCTTACTCTGCTCAGTATCACAATTGACAAGGTGAAGATATTTTCATTCTCTTGTAGGGAAAGAATCCATGAGATACTGGATAAAAATAAATGAAAAATCGTTAGCTTGTTTAAAACTTGATTTCAATGCATGTCAACTAGAGCCTCATCTATGAAGTTTGCTTCAATTATCCTCATCAATGTTATTGCACAATGTTGTGTCTGAACAACTTAAGTATAAGAATTCTTACTTGGTTCTGCTTCTATGTGGAAGTCGAATTTCAATTATTTTGTAGATGATTTTATTTTGATTCTTTTCTAATATGCACTTACCGTGTCGTCTGTAAACATATTGTTCATTATTATGGAAGAAAATTTTGTAAAGGCAAGTAATATATATTCCACTTTGTTGGAGATCTTGAATGTTATGAACAATGACATTGAACTGAACTTGGTGATATTTTATAGTTAAAATTGTAAATATTGCTAATCCAGCTGCTAGCTACCTTGGAGTAATTTTCGAGAGTGCTCTACAACTTAATTAGTGTTCTGAATTTGAAACATGTTCTTTGGATGTTGCATATCACTTACTTTGTTCACTGATCAGGTTGGTATATCACATGAATTTGCATTTGTATATTTATATTTTTATCTCACTGGATAATGTTGTTTGTCTTGAAGTTATTTTTTATTTATTGTTGTAGGGGAGAGCCCATACATATGTGTCTGGCTTTGAGGGACCTCATTGGTAAGCATTAGAGGTCGAATTTTTAATTGGGTGTTGGGGTGGTGATCTGAGTCAAGTGTCAGAGTTGGGTTTCGGGTCAAAAGTTAAGGTTAGATACCAGATCAGGTGATGGGTTTGGGCCCCGAATCAATTGTCGGTATTGGATATCGAGGTCAGATTTTGAGGGACCTCATTGGTAAGTATTAGAGGTCGAATTTTAGGTTGGTTGTTGGGGTGGTGATCTGAGTTGAGTGTCATAGTTGGGTTTTGGGTCAAGAGTTGAGGTCAGATACCAGATCAGGTGACGAGTTTGGGCCCTGAATCAATTGTCGATGTTGGATATCGAGGTCGGATCGTAGATCAAAAACTAGGTTTTGAATCTGGTGTTAGGGTCGGGTCCCGAATCGGTTGTCAGGGTCAAATCCTAATTTAGAAGTCAGGTCATGCATCGAGTGTAAGGGTTGGGTCCTTATCCAAAATTCAGATCGTAGTTCAGATGTCGGGTCTCAGGTTAGGGTATCGGCGTTGAATCTTAGATCAGGTGTTGGCGTCGGGTCTTGGTGTAAAAGTCGGTGTCAGGTCCCCATTTAGAAGTCAAGTCTTGGACTAGGAGTCGGGTCGGGTTATGCTCTGAAAGTCTAGCCAAAAATAGAAAAATATTTTTCAAAAAATATTTTTCATTCACCAACCAAAAATTAGAAAATATTTTTCACTCACCAACCAAACATGAGAAAATAAGTGAGAAACAAACTTGTTTTCCAAAAGAGTAGTTTCTAGGAAAATGTTTTCCATGGAAACATTTTGCTTCATACCACATGGTTTAACTAAATCTAAATGTTCAGTTTAAGATATGCAAAAAAATAGGAAGAACTTAAATACTAATTTTTGAAAATGCAATAAACAGAGAAATAAAAAATAAGTACTCATTTTAGTGTGAGAGTGTGCCATGTCACCGGGTGTGTATACACACACACACACATATATATATATATATATATATAAATTTTTCAATAATAAAAATTAATAGATGAATAAAATGTAAAGCATTATTTATAGAATCATTAATTTGATTTAAGATCATTTTATAATCAATCACTAATTCATTTTGATATAGCTAGTAAGGAGTGTATCTTGTGGCATAAAGAAAAATTATATGGAACAATACATAGCCAATGAAGAAGGAAGACGAAAATATATGTTCATGCTATATTCACTTTAGTGTTTCATTTGATTTAAATCTCTTGACATCAACAATTTACTTTCTCAGTTCATTTTTATGTACATATCTATTAAAAAATAATTATTATCATGGCTATGTTATCATATTATAAGTAAAAGTGAAAATCTATTTTTGAAATAGTGAATTTAACATCAAAACTAAACATTCAATGGACTACATTGATACCCATTGTTTTAGCAAAATTAGGAAGAAACTCCTTCGTTTGAGGGAAAAGAATAAATAAAAAAACAAAGAAGAAATATCTTACCCAAATCATATTCCTTTTTTCATATATGTTTAATATTATTGTCTCTCCCACAACTTTTCGTCACTGTTAACTCATGAAAATGGTAAGAAAAAATACGAGTGAGAATTGATGAATGATTTGCTACAATTTTTTCACCAACTCTTTCTTATGAGGTACCTCGAATTTCGTTGAATTTCGAACTTCATCAATTTTTGCAAATAACACTTGAGATTTATTAAGAAGAAGAAGAGTAGAGAACTTAAAGAAATTGTAGTTTGAAAGTGTGAGGAAATCCCTCTTTTTATAGCTACCAAATAGTAGTATGAATAGGTGTTAATTGTGCCTTATCCGAAAAGTCACTGCTTATCGAGAAAGTCACAACCCTTGAAAAAAGGCACAACTCATCAAAAAAGGCACAACCCTTTAGAAAAGTCACAATCCTTCGAAAAAATCACAACCCTTCGGAAAAGTCACAACTCATTGAAAAATTCACAACCCGTCAAAAAAAGTCACAACCGTTTGAAAAAGTCACAACTCATTGAAAAAGTCACAATTCTTTAATTTGAAAAGGTGTCTACTTTCAATATAATAAAATTAATTAAATTAACAAATAAAATAAATTGAGTATTTTTAATTGGGATATTATAGTAATTCAACATTCAAGTTTGGGATATATATATATATATACATACTAGAGGGGAATAGCACGGGCCCAATATTTACATTAAAGCGCTAGAGCCTAGATGAATGAAGATACACTACTAAAATTATCAATATATTGCAAAAATATGTTGACCAAATACTTAAGTTTTCACGAAATAACATCTTTCATATGAAAATAATAGTATTTCTTTTACATCAACAAAGGTGTAAGAGGAATACAAACTATTCATCCTCCTGGCCCCTATGAATTTCAAATCAAAGAATTCCATAGAATGCAAAGTTAGTTCTACCCACTACAAAAGAATAAAATTGTGATACATCAATTATTTAAAGGAATATTTATAAGGACCACCTGAACTATAATATAAATATCATGTTAATTTATAGTGTTAGTCTGCTGCTTCTGATAACCAGCTTAGTACCAAACTTAAATAAATAGGGAATCCAGAGATCCTGTAGATCCTATTGACAGACCATTCTAATATCGTCTAATACATCAACATACATCTTTGTTTCCTTTCAAGAAGTTTTTCTAAACCGTCTCCATGGTCGGACCGACAATGACAAAGTTATAAGCATCTAAGTTAATTGAGCACACTATGGCAATATAAGCTTTACCACAAACAATATGTACAACAAACCTATGTTGTCCAGTTAAACCATATGCAATCATTGTATAAATAGACATTATAGATTAAAAAATATAATAATTGTCCATATATTCAAATACATCATGAGCATATACTAATCCAACAGTTAAGAAGCGGTGGAGGTGGAGCCCCACATTTAGTAGTCATTCTTCTGCATTCCAAAAACTATATCATAGTGAGACATAGAAGTACCTTAAAAAAACATGTATCAATCAGCATTGTAAATAACTATATAAACTAATTATATGATTATGATGACACATGATATTTTCCAAACAATCTTCAAACTAAGGGAGGTGCCACATATAAGTGGGGAATGAAACGATACGATATCAACTCTCCTTTTTGTGCACAAGTACACGGCCTTAGGAATTAGCTAAAAAGACTTTAAACTTTTCATGAAGTAAAGCTTGTGCAATACAAATTTGAGTGTTATTAGCTAATTTCAAACTAAAAACGTTATATCAAGTTTGTTTACTTGGAAATATATGGTGACAGTACAAGAACAAAATGAGCAACAGAGTATAGAAGTTAATTAAAACAGTTTAAGATAATGTTTTGGCTCCCATAATAAGTTTGTAAATAGTTGTAGTGACTAAGTACTTTACAACGTAACTCACTAGAAAATATTTCTCTATACTGGTGTTTCTATGCAGTATTTCTATTTGTTTAGTCCAAATATATGTAATTATAAATCTGGTGAAGTTCTAATGCTTGAAAAGGCTGAATATTTGAACTTAGCCTAAATTTCAAATAGCCATGAGATTTTCGTATCAAGTGTTATGCCGTAATTTTACTATCTTTAGAAAAATCACTTTTTGAAATGTCATAAGTATAAAATAATTTGAGAAAAATACTTAGAAAGAGTCACCACTTAATTTTTTAAAGAAATTAAGAAAACTTAATATGAAAAGACTCTAACAGATTAAGTCCTTAAAAATTTAGAGAAAATGAGTAAGAGATTCTTATTTACGCTTCAAGAAGATATTTAAGACATTTGAAGCGCCCACTAACACGCGGTTATCCTATGACTTAGGTTACATATTTTTTGGACTAATTTTTTTTTAGGAAAATGATTTAATATATATAAATAATAATATTTATTTACAATATTCAATTAACTTGAAAAAATAGATTAAATAAACGACACATTTTATTTTATTTTATTTTATAGGGAAAGGGATCTAAATGAAACATTTGAATTAAATGCAAGTGATTAAAATTTTAACAAACTAGATTAATTAAAATTTATTTGACTCATAATAATTTGAATTAATTTAGTTGATAAACCAAGAAATCAGTTTAAACTAGTTATAAGTAAGTGAAAGTTTTGAATAGAAAACATTTCAATAAGAAAATAAGGGTGCAAGAATTGATAAAAAAAATTATTAAAGTAAACCAACACAAAGAAAATAGTTCATCCTTTAAGGAGTTGAATTAAGTTATTTAAAGTTAGAGTTAATAAAAAACACTAACAATAAGTAATCACAATTAAATAATCTAGGAGAATATAGGAGAAGATGAATTTGGGCCCTTTTTTGGGCCAAACTCATTGTTGATTTGGGCTCGTTGCTCAATTCCCATTTTTGTATACCCCTGATGTATATCAGTGTATATCGGATGTATACAGCCCATTTTTCTGCTTTTCGAGACCTGTTTCAGCTTCCAATTTCTTGAAATGATGAATTCAACTCAATAGTGTTGAGTTCGGGACTTCATGTCACATCCGAAATGCAAAGGGAAGAGATAGAAGGGAATCCAATGGACTCAAACCAACGGGGGTTCATGCAAGACAAGATAATAAGAATTAGTAAACGACAGATGAATAAATCGGAGATTGACTCAATGTGTTTATGTATTATGTCTAAAATGAATTACGACAAATTTTACCCACAACAAGGAAAATATTATGAGCAAGCTATGATGGTAGTATTGCAAGGCATTACACATTAGGAATAAATCAGAATGTGAAAAAAACATGTTGCCACTCAAAGTGTGAAATAACAAATCATTATTAGAAAAGATACTTTAGCATAATCACTTTAATTACCCTAGAATAGTTGGCACATCCATAACTAGACATCCCAATTTTAAAGAGAGGAAGTTGGCCAGTGATGAGGAAATTGGGAGCAATTTTCAGAAAGAAAATTGAAGATCAAGCATGTACTGATTTAAAGAAAGGAAACAAAAAAAATGTTACAAATAACACCTAAACTTGAAATCTCATGGATTACTACACAATATTATATGATTACTTGTAAGAAAAATAATGCAAACTACTTAGTATTAAACCATAAAACTATACTCCAGTGAGTTCAACCAACTTGTATGAATGCTTGAGTTTACAAGGTGTTCTTGGAGATATTAAATAATCAAGAGAGACAAAAAAACAAGTAAATTCAAAGCTTAAACCCATGACACAATAACTTTCACATTCTTCATAGGAAGCTTTCATACAACTAACAGACCCGAATGCATTCTTTGAGACTACCCCCTTGACGTAACACAGGAACTAGAACCACGAGTACGCCAAGCTAACCCTATGTCTGGCATATCTCAAGCATATTGAGAATAACTGAATAAAACATGAACTATATGGAAGCCAAATCAATAAATAACTGGAAATGTGAGAAATCCCAACTAGTCTGAATCTATAAATCATACTAAGAGTTTAATAACAACTGAGAGATAAACTAAATAATTCGAGTTGATTCTATTACTACATCTGAAAAGCCTTTATCTGAGTTGAGTTGCTGGGACATGCCCCCCAGCTAACTCTAACAAAACTGAAAACTGAATAAAATATTAAAAATAAAAGCATATCTATTGTCCTCGAAGTATGAGCACTCACCACTGAAGTTGTTGAATGCGGACGGATAATCGATCTAAGTGTGATCTGAATGTTGAGTACCTGAACCTACATCATGAAAGGATGTAGCATAGAGTATGCGTTAGTATGTGGAATGTACTCAGCATGAAGGATATAGATACTAAGCTGAAAAAAATATATACTAGCTGAACCAAGCATAACTGAGCAATGACATAAACTGAGCAAGAATGTAAATACTGAAACATACTGAAAAACTAAACTGAATACAATGACCAAGTGCTAATCATGAACATGACATGCTAACTGAATACTGAGGTATATACTAAAAAACCTGGTCAAATGCACTAGGAGTCTGACTGTGGGAGTTGTTATTAACCGACATAAAACAACGTGAGATAAACGTGGAATTCGATGTATATGCCCCATCGAGAGGGCCCAATATACCTTGCCAAGGGTATAAAGGCATGACTGGCATGATCACTAAATTTGATGCCCATTAGAAGGGACTTATACTCTTATGCGAGCACATAGTTCTGAGACTATAAGGGTACGCTGAACCCTAGCCTAACTCGGTTCTAAGTCTACTCCCAATTGAAAATGTATATGACCGAAATGTAACTGAAATACTGAATTGCTCAAAATACTGACATGCTAACTGAGAATGCAACATTTATATATTGATAATGGGACATTCAAAGCATGATTATCTGTTTAACTGACCTGGCAAGTATAATTCATGAACTAACAGAATTTACACAAACTAGGGTTCTAAGTTTCATAAAGGGAACTAAGCAAACTTTCCAAGAAACAAGTTAAAATTCGATTTAGGATACTACAACAGCTAAATCTCAACAATTATTCAAGGTTTTAGAACCCCTAGGTCTAAATAAGATATGGAGAATCAAGGATCTAACTAAATTCTAAGGACCTAGTGGATGAAAGGAACCCACTAGTGAAATATCACATACCTGGTGATGAAATCCAAGGAGAGATCCTTTGATTTTGAATCTGGAACTTGAAGAAAACCTTATGTGTGCTCTTGAGAGGACTGGTCGACTTTCCTCTTCTTTTTGCTCTAATTCAGATGATTTTTGGAGAATAAAGGTTTTAGGTAGATTCTGACTAAATTACTAGGTTTAAACTGAGTAAAACAACATAGTTTAGGTATTAAACTACGTAGTTTAAATGCCCAAAGCATAGGGGAAAGACCAAAACGACCCTGACTTAAAAGCTGACGGAACCCTTCTACGGAGCCACTGTCGGACCGTCAAAGGGAACACGTTCAGTCAAGTGGGTTGTGGTTCTTTGCCAGGGTTCACTGGTTCTGGGAGGCCCATCTACAAGTCATACCACAAACCGTGTGAAGGCCAACGTGATTCTTCACTTGGGCTGGGGGTTTGCTGGCTCAAGACGACAGACCCATCCATGACCCGTCATCAAGACCACGGACTGTGGACGACTTTGTGGTTTGATTCCTTAGCCTTAGTGGCTCTGCCTCGCATCCACGAGCCTTCCCATAGCTCGTGTGGGGCTTTACGGCCCGTGAAGGGCTCCATGGTCCACCACCTGAGGTTGCTCCATGGTTCACCTTTTTTTGCTGAATAGTTCAAGTCTGATTTTTGAGGTGTTACAAAGAGCTTAGGTGTGGTTTGGTCTAATGTGTTGGTGTGCCATCAGTAGTGGTGTGAATCTCATAATGTTGTACAATGAACATATATGAACATCTTTTGTTCCATTGTAGATGATAAAATCTGTTTCATTTGCTTTAAATTAAGCCTTTCATGGATATTTTGCTGTATATATGAACGTCTCTGTGTCGGGGGAGTTATTATTTCAGAATAGTTCAGATAAGAAATATTGTGCCTTACATCTATAGTTCAAAGCTCCTTATTTCTTGAGTTAAGTCTTCCGCTAAGTAGGCAAGTGAAAGTTTCACTTGGGGACCAGAAATAGTTCTCAAGTGCCGGCCATGTCCACAGTGTAACCTCGTGGAGTAATATAAGTAGTTACAGATCCTTAACTTCATACTACAAGTGAAAATAATTTTTGAACGTCAGTGCAATGAGGTGAAGAAACTTCAAGATAAACTCACAACAGTATAAGGCTAAAATGAAAAAATCCAGAAAATTGATTATGATGGAAAACCCATATATGAACAGAGGAAATTCAAAAGAATTATGTTTAAATCTTTCCCTCTTTTACAATAGTAATTCAATTATCAAGTTCAAGAGCTTAGGTGTGGTTTGGTCTTATGTGTTGTTGTGCTATCAGTAATGGTGTGCATCTCATAATTTTGTACAATGAACATATATGAACATCTTTTGTTCCCTTGTAGATGATAAAATCTGTTTCATTTGCTTTAAATTAAGCCTTTCATGGATATCTTGCTATATATATGAATGTCGTTGTATCGAGGGAGTTATAAATGATTTCACAATAGTTGAAATAAGAAATGTTGTTCCTTACATCTATAATTTGAAATGCACTTTGTTTACTCCAATATTATAAAGATTATGCGTTTGAATTTTTTATTACTTGGCTGGTTCTTTATTTGCTCTCTTATCATGTGGTATTTTGCTATTATTTTTTCTTGCTACGTTCTTACAAACACTTACATACGTTATGTAATATATAACAGATCTATTTAACGAATGTCGCTATAAACAGTCATCATACACAACAAACATCTTTAAGACCAGAGAAACTGATGCTACTACAATTGAGGGTCTGTACTTTTATATTTAATTTCTTTATTCCTTATTCAATGCACACAATAAAACATATTCACAGTAACACTCCAAAATTAATGATAAAACTCAATAATGATAGAGAAAACTAATGCACGATTATAATCTTTTAGTTGGTATTTCATTGTATTTTGTTCTAGCTTCTTTTTTTGTGAGAAGGTAAGTAGTACATAGTATATTTTGTTTAAGAGGTTGTACTATTAGATCTTTCTACAAATATAACTCTCATCATAACATTAGCAATTAGGAATGAAATCTTGACTAATGTTGCTGACCCTTTTCCACTTTTCCATGCCTTTTTCAATACACACCCGAATGCATTCTCTGAGATGGACAAGTATAGTAACAATAGACTTCCTTCTCGCGGAGGTACCAATATTGGTGGATTTGTCAAATAATCTTTGATAGTATCGAAAGATTTTTGACACTCTTCGATCCACACCGTCAGTGCATCTTTTTTTAACAACTTAAAGATGAGCTCGCAAACTACCGTGGATTGAGCTATGAATCGACTGATGTAATTCAATCTTCCAAGGAAACTCATAATTTTTTCTTAGACTTCGGAGGCGGTAAATCCTGAATCGCCTGGACTTTGGTAAGATCAAGCTCAATGCCTCTTCTACTAACTATGAAACCTAATAATTTACCAGCGGGTACTCCAAAAGCACATTTAGCGGGATTCAGCTTCAAGTTGTATTGGCGCAACAGATCAAAGAACATTCTCAAATGGGTCAAGTGATATGAACTCTTGCAGAACTTGATGATTACATCATCCACATATACTTCAATCTCCTTATGGATCATATCATGGAAGATAGCTGTCATGGCTCTCATGTATATGGCCCCGGCATTCTTAAGACCAAATGGCATTACCCGGTAATGATGAACACCCCATGGTGTAATGAAAGCTGTCTTTTCAGCATCTTTTTCATCCATCAAAATCTGATGATAACCCGCAAAGCAATCCATAAATGATTGCATTTCATGCTTAGCACAGTTGTCAATGAGAATGTGGATATTCAGCAATGGAAAATTGTCTTCGGGACTGGCTTTATTGAGATCTCTATAATCAACACATATTCTAATTTTACCATCTTTCTTAGGCACTGGAACAATATTGGCTAACCAAGTTGGATACTTAGTAACCTCCATAACTTTGGCTTGAATCTGTTTGGTAACTTGTTCTTTGATTCTCAAACTCAAATCTGGCTTGAACTTCTGACTTTTCTTTTTTACCGGACTGAAATCTGGATTGATCGGTAACTTGTGAGAAACAATATATGTGCTCAATCCGGGCATATCATCATAAGACCAAGCAAATACATCGATTTACTGCTTAAGCATACTGATGAGCTCTTCTTTTTGAGTTTTTTGTAAGATGGACACTGATCCTGGTTTCTTTAACACTTTCTTCATCTTCCAGGTTCACAGTCTCAGTCTCCCTTAAGTTTGGCTTCTCTTGATTCTCAAATTGTTTCAATTCTTTTGTGAGGTGTTCTGGAACCGTGGTCTCTTCATCATATTCCTCGAACTCATTCTCATCTATCTCATTTTCCTCACTCAGCTTATGACATGACATGATATTGGTAGGTTTTAAGTTATTTTTATTGAAATCATAAATAAGCCATGACAGATAAAAAAAATTTAAAACAAATTTGTAAGTTGTGAATAAATAGATTTAAGCAACAGAGGAGGCTTTCTTTAGATTAAAAGAAAGTACAAACTTTGGCCATGACCATAGGCCAATCTGCCTTTTCAAACATCACGCGAGAAATTAAAGCTTGAAGAGATAAAAATGATGTGGGTCTTAGGCCTCATTCAGACTACCACCGATTTTAGAAATAAGCAACATAGATATGTCTTTGTCTACCAAGACGGGTGAGGAACCAGGAGTTGTGTGGATGTCCAATTAGGCACTTGCTCTTCTGGTTTGGCATCTCGAATGCCAGTTATCTCGATCATCTCCTCAAGCACAACATCTGATTCTTTAAAAAGATTCCTGATTTCCTTCCCAAGGCCATCATTATTGACATATTCTCGCACTGGAAAAGACTGGTATAAGTGAGGTACCGGTTTTGCTAATTCCCAATCAACCACCTTATTACTCAAAGCTCCCGTCTGATCATATGCTATTAGGATGTATCCCAAGCCAAACTTTGAACCTTTTGTGAAAATTTGAATAAGCTCAGTGATACCTTGCAAATATTTTCCTAACCCAAAACTAGGTTCAAATCTACTTCGCAACATCAAAGTGGCTATCATCTTGTAAATGAAAGGCATAGGGGGATGTGAGGCTAAATCATCATTGGTAGCATTCACTATCTCTACTGTATAGAAGTCAGAACCTCTAGCCACATTGTCGATAATTGGGGCATAGTCATTTGAATGTCTTCCTTCACCATGAATGACAACTTCGTGATCGTTCCACACAAACTTCATTAACTGATAAAGGGTAGAGGGCACAGCCCCAGCCATATGGATCCAAGGTCTTCCGAGTAGAAGGTTGTAGCTAGTGGTGATGTGCATCACCTGGAACTCGACAATGAAATCTGCAAGTCCTACTTCAATACCCAGACTAACAGTTCCCAATGTTTCTCTTTGACCTCCGTCGAAAGCTCTCACATTGACTTGGTTCTAACGAATCTTCCCAAGATCAAAATTCAGTTGCATGAGAGTTGACAATGGGTAAATATTAAGTCCAGATCCATCATCTATCAGAACACGATTCACAATCTTGTCCCGACACTTGATTGTGATGTGCAAGGCTTTGTTATGCATCACCCCTTCACAAGGCAACTCTTCATCGCCAAGACTAACACGATGGCCTCTGATGACTTTGCTTACCATGGCTGCGAGATTATCGTTGTTTGTCCCCACCGGTACGTGAGTCTCATTCAAAGCCTTTAATAAAGCATGCCTCTGTTGGTGTGAACTCATCAATAATGCCCACACAGAAATTTGAGCAGGTCTCTTCTCCAAATGTTTCATGATGGAATACTCTTTTGGCTTTATTCTCCGCCAAAAATCCTCAGCTTTAGCTTCACTGATTAGACTTTTCTGGTGGTCTCTCTTGTGGCCTCCTTGAGCCAATTCTTCTAGTGTATAGCATCTACTAGATCTAGTCATACCATGGGCGGTAGCGGTCTCAATCACAAACTCTTTCTTGGTAAGGCCTTCATTTGGCACTGAAGTAAAAGCTTAATGAGGTGCCATTATCACGAACTCTTTCTCAGTAAGGCCCTTATTTGGCCCCAAAACAAAAGCTTGATGGGGTGTTTTTATCACGAACTTGGGCTTCTTGCTTATGCTTAGAGAGGCTACAGCTTTCTCAAGACTGTCAAGATTCGATGGGACTATCGTCTTAGCAACACTCCAAACCTCTTCCATTTCAATTATATTAATAGTATCTCCCCCATAAAGGGTGACCACCTTGTGATCAATTAAGTCTTGAATCTTATGCTTCAGGTTAATGGAATCTTCGGTGGTATGTCCTGCACTATTAGAGTGGTATGCACATATCTGATCAGCTCTAAAGAATTTAGAGTTTGTGTTGACAGATTTAGGTTCGATGG
This sequence comes from Solanum stenotomum, assembly GCF_019186545.1. Taxonomy (NCBI): domain Eukaryota; kingdom Viridiplantae; phylum Streptophyta; class Magnoliopsida; order Solanales; family Solanaceae; genus Solanum; species Solanum stenotomum. The sequence continues at coordinate 28,660,286 of NC_064286.1, read as the reverse complement.
GATGAAGCATGCCTGCAGCCTTCAATCTTTTGAACAACTTAGTTCGACTTTCAATGAGAGGAGTGAAAATTCTGGGAGGTTTCCTTTCCAAGTATGGACGAGGAAGGTCATAGTTATTTTGTGGAGGTGGAGGTACTTGATGGTAATTTAAAGGATTTTGGCGGGGGAGGTGTTGGTGTTTGGAATTTTGGGTTTGGTTGAGTTTGGTAATTTGATTGTGGAGTTTGATAGTTTGAAGGGGTATTTTGTAATGTGGAGCTGGGAGATTAGGAGGCGGAGTTTGGAAATTTGGTTGGACATAGAAGATTGGGTAGGGATTTTGTGGAGCTGGGCGATAGCCTTTGGAGGGTGAAGATTTTTTGGAGCTAAATCCGAACGATCTCTTTGTGCTTTCATCAGATGCATGAGAAATAAAGGACACATCCTCCCTTTTCTTCCTCAATAGTCCCAAAGATTCGGCTTAGGCTGCCAGCCGGGCAATCTTTTCGGTCTTAAGACCATCTTTGATAGTCTCACCTACTCTGACTATCTCAGCAAATTTTGCTCCAATGAGCAGCATCATTCTATTATAGTATTCTGGCTCTTGGATACGCACAAATACTTCAGTGGTCTCCTTTTCAGACATGGGAGGTTGAACTCTGGCAGCCTCTTTTCTCCACCTGTATGCATATTCATGGTAGTTTTTGTTGGATTTTTGCCTAATATTTTCCAAGGAGTATCGATCTGGAACGATCTCTACATTATAAGTACATCGCTCAATAAAATCTTTAGCTAAAGCATTCCAACTAGGCCATTACTACATGTCTTGGGAGGCGAACCATTCTAAGGCCTCTCCATTCAAACTTCGGCTGAAGAACCGCATCAACAATGCTTCATTTTTCCCAACTCCTACGAGCTGGTCACAATAAGCCCTTAAATGAGCTAAGGGGTTCCCAGTTCCTCCAAAAGTGTCAAACTTTGGTACCTTAAACCTCTCGGGAAGGTCCAAGTTTGGATGGATACACAAGTCTTCATAGTTTATCCCTATAACATCTGGAGTGTAATGAAGCTCTTTCATAGCTTTCATAATTTCTTCCTTCATGCTCTGCTTATTCATTTCCTCTTTGACCCTCCACTCCTTTTCCTTCTCCTCATAGTGTTTGGGTTTGGGATATGTAGTGTAGGGAAGATGTGATTCTGTGAGGATTGGAATATGGAAAGTGGCTTTTGTAGGTAGGGGTTGAGTAGTAGGTGGGTTTGAAGTGTTTTGAGGAGGAGTTTGGTACATGGAAAGGAATGCTTGAGAGTTGTGAGAATTTAGGCTTTGAGATGGATGAGATGTTTGGTAGGAAGAGCTAGCATGATGTTGGTTAGTTATGTTTAATTCGATGGTGGGGGACTTTTGGACTAGAACAATAGGTGGATTTTGTGGGAAATGTTCGGGTGTTGGATTAGGAGTAGGGAAATGGAGTCGAGGTCTTTCGTTGTTTGGAAGAGGAGTGTTGGCAATGATAACCAAATTTGCCAACTCCCGAGTCTTATGCATCTCAGCCCTCATTTCAGCAATTTGTTGTGCCAGTTGAGCAATCAACTCATTCTGCTCAGCAATGATAGGGTCTGCTATTGTGATCTCATTCAAACCGATGTTCTCACCATTTCGAGTCATCTTTTCTTTTCCTGTCAATAGGTTTTAGCTCGGGAAGGAATCCTTAGGGACTTTAGATCTCATGAAGTACGGATGCTCAGCCAGTTTCTCAACACAGATCAGTTCTAGTTACCTGATAAATGAAAAACAACTCAAAAGTAGCTATGTTAGTTATTGTTTCTAATGAGAAATACAAATAAGATGATATAAGAATAAACACATAATTGTCACTTTGCTTTAAGCAGATTAATCCTTGAATGTATTTTGGGTGGAAGGGAGGACTCAAATGGAAGGATTTTTTTTTTTTTTGGTTAGTTCATTTGAATGAATCAAGAAAGTCAACTTGCATAGATTTTTGCTAACTTCTTCCACTCATATCTTTTAGGTGAAATTTTTCAGAATCCTTCAAGAAAAGGGAGGATAAAAATTTACAGGATAGGGACCGAGCCTTAAGTAGGCTGCCTATGTATCCTTCCGGGGAATCCAGGCCAAGACTGAGAGATGGAAATTTAGAAGTTTTTTAAAGGGTTTATATATTTTCTGAGAAACTTAGACAACACTTCAGGAGTAACTTGGATGGACTTTGTTGTTGTGGATTTTAATATATGCTTAAGGTGCTCTAAGAAACAAGAGTGGATTAATTCGACTTTAGACAAAATGACACATCACAACACAAAGCAATTATATCAAGCAACACACATACAATTTATGTCGCACCCTAGATTTGTGACCTTTCTATGCCAGAGGTAGGCCTAAATGTCAAACATAACGTGATTATAATAGATTAATCCAAGCCATTAATTTGTGACAACTCGAGTTTGGAAAAGAAAGACCAAATATTCATTAAACACCAATAAAATGGTACAACAAAGAGAGAATACATAAAACATGGCACAATATAAAGACAAATGTAAGACTCGGCCTAAATTTGTTATCAATCACGCTGGTGGAGGAAGTGAAGATGACGCTTCTACGTTGCTAGGCTCTGCTCCCGCATTGTCCAAATATTGCATTATAGTTTCCATTTGAGCCCACATTTCAGGAGTGACCACTTTGGTTCCAAGATGAGAATGTCTTATCCAGATCATCATCCCAATATCCTCTAAATCTTGTTCGCCTTCTGGACTCATGCTATTGTGATCTTCTCAAAGCCACACCTGATATTCTGGAATTTCTCTTTCTAGACCATCTCCTATATCTATCATGAGAATATTGTTCCATTCATGAAGAATCTCTCTGGATCGAGGGACTTCAAAGTTTGGTCTGAAGGAAATTTCAGAAACTCTCATGTTTGCTCGAAGAGGGATTACTTGTGATTGACCAAACTGTTGAAGCACGTGCACCAGAGCATATGGATGGAGACCTTTCAACCCAATAATCTTGATATAGTAAAACCTCTTGCATCTTATATAGGCCGGGGAACGTGAGAGTAATGGATATTTCCACTGAATTTGGTTACTGGTGCGGGAGGCCGTATATCCATACCAGTCATCAGTACCAACCGGAGACACAAACCTTCTCATCATGTCGTAAAAACTGTCAATATGATTTGCGTTACTAAAGCATATGTCATCCATATTTTTACGCTGGTGAAAATGTTCAATTGCCCACATTTGTAATAGAAGATTGCAACCTTCAAAGAAGTTTGCTTCCTCTCTTTTACATTTCCCAAGAGCTTGAAATATTTTTGCTGAAATCATGGGAACTAGAGTGAGTTCTTCGCCATTAACACCTTCAAAAAGTACATGAGCCACAGAACATATGCAGGTGCTAATATGACCATGTTCTCGTGGAAACACTAAAGTCCCTAGTAAAGCCACAGCAAATGCGATAGGACGTTTAGCTTGCCAATGAACATAAGTTGAAGAGAATTCTTTCTTAAACACTTTGTAACTATCCGAGTGTCCATACCTTTCATATAAGTAATCTAGAGAAACTCAATTATGTTCGAAGCGTCGAAGTTTCTTTTCATTTTTCAGTCCTAAGTAGCGAAGAAATTTCTTCCCTAATTGACTGTGTGGAATAATTTGACCTTTTCCTCGATACTTCAAACTAGTGAAATAACATATTTCCTCCAATGTAGGTGTTAGTTCAAAGTCTTTGAACGCGAACACAACACGGTCTGGATCCCAAAACTGAATCAACGCTTTAATCACATGTTTGTCCAGGTTAACCTTGAATAGCATAGTGAGGCACCCCAACCTTCTTGCAATTGCTAGTTTTTCACTTGGAGTGAAATTTTCCCACAAGGTCTTCAATTTGCGCGGGAAACCCTCGACCATCCTAATTTTGGGCACTTGGGGAACTGAATCCATCCTATAAAAAAAATAACAAGAATGAACACATAATTTCCAAACTCACTATGTCAAAATTAGACTTGGATCCGTCTATCATTATCACGTTGCACAAAACATGTTTGTTGGTCGTTGGGTTGTGAAACCCGTCGACATAAAGGTGGATTTCTTAAATGTGGAATCGATACCCGGGATCGATCCACCTAAGGTGTATGCATGCATGACTTAAATTGAGGAGTGGCTTAGCTCTATCTTATGTTTTCTAAGATTTGGCTTACTAGACACAAGGTTCCCGAGTGGACAACTCGAGTGAGGAGGCTACGCGGTCACACGGAAAAAGATCCGAACACCCCTAGCATATGTCAACTCTCCTAATTTTTTGGAATTTTGAAAGAAATTTGTGGGTGCACAAAACACACCTCGCGTGTACGTGTGATTGTGTAAATCTTCCAGAATTGGATGAAGTATGAACGGAATGACAGTTTATAAAGCAGTAACAAATATACAATTTATGAAAAACAATAAAAAAAAATAAGCAGTTTATATCACATAAGCATGAAAAATAAAGCATTAGGCATGTAAAATAAGCAAACAGGTAAGCATATGTTAAAAACCTTAATAATTAACCCAAGTCTGTTATAGTTAGAACCTATTAAATCCCCAGCAGAGTCGTCATTTCTGTTATGCCGTAATTTTACTATCTTTAGAAAAATCACTTTTTGAAATGTTCCAAGTATAAAATAATTTGAGAAAAATACTTAGAAAGAGTCGTCACTTAATTTTTTAAAGAAATTAAGAAAACATAATTTGAAAAGACTCTAACAGATTAAGTCCTTAAAAATTTAGAGAAAATGAGTCAGAGATTCTTATTTATGCTTCAAAAAGGTTTTTAATACATTTGAAACGCCCACTAACACGCGGTTATCCTATGACTTAGGTTAAATATTTTTTGGACTATTTTTTTTTAGGAAAATGATTTAATATATATAAATAATAATATTTATTTACAATATTCGATTAACTTGAGAAAATAGATTAAATAAACGACACATTTTATTTTATTTTATAGGGAAAGGGACCTAAATGAAACATTTGAATTAAATGCAAGTGATTAAAATTTTAACAAACTAGATTAATTAAAATTTATTTGACTCATAATAATTTGAACTAATTTAGTCGATAAACCAAGAAAACAGTTTAAACTAGTTAAAAGTAAGTGAGTTTTGAATAGAAAACATTTGAATAAGTAAATAAGGGTGCAATAGTTGATAAAATAAAATTTATTAAAGTAAACCAACACAAAGAAAATAGTTCATCCTTTGGGGAGTTGAATTAAGTTATTTAAAGTTAGAGTTAATAAAAAAAACTAACAATAAGTAATCACAATTAAATAATCTAGGAGAATAAAGGAGAAGATGAATTTGGGCCCTTTTTTGGGCCAACCTCGTTACTGATTTGGACTCGTGGCTCAATTCCCATTTTTGTATACCCCTGATGTATGTTAGTGTATATCGGATGTATACAACCCATTTTTCTGCTTTCCGAGACCTATTTCAGCTTCCAAATTCTTGAAATGATGAGTTCAACTTGATAGTGCTAAGTTCGAGACTTCATGGAACATCCGAAATGCAAAGGGAAGAGATAGAAGGGAGTCCAATGGACTCAAACCAAGGGGGGATTCATGCAAGACAAGATAATAGGGATTAGTAAACGACGGATGAATAAACTGGAGATTGACTCAATGTGTTTATGTATTATGTCTAAAATGAATTACAACAAATTTCACCCACAACAAGGAAAATATTATGAGCAAGCTATGACGGTAGTATTGCAAGGCAGTACACATTAGCAATAAATCAGAATGTAAAAAAAACATACTGCCACTCAAAGTGTGAAATAACAAATCATTATTAGAAGAGAAACTTTAGCATAATCACTTTAATTACCCTAGAATAGTTGGCACATCCATAACTAGACCAATTTTAAAGAGAGGAAGTTGGCCAGTGATGAGGAAATTGGGAGCAATTTTCAAAAAGAAAATTGAAGATCAAGCATGTACTGATTTAAAGAAAGGAAACAAAAAAAAGTTAAAAATAACACCTAAACTTGAAATCTCATGGATTACTACACAGTATTATACGATCACTTGTAAGAAAAATAATGCAAACTGCTTAGTATTAAATCATAAAACTATACTCCAGTGAGTTCAACCAACTTGTATGAATGCTTGAGTTTACAAGGTGTTCTTGGAGATATTAAATAATCAAGAGAGACAAAAGATAAGTAAATTCAAAGCTTAAACCCATGACACAATAACTTTCACATTCTTCATAGCAAGCTTTCATACAATTAATAGACTTAACTCTTAAAGTAATCGCCCAAATCAAATCAAAATACAACAAACAAGTAGTATCACAATATCGAATCACTTGAACTAGGCCAGAAGCTAACAAAACCGAATTTTGAAGTAACACTACAGATAAATCGGTGACGGGAAACATATTTCGCATTTAAGAACCAAAATGCCAAGAATTACACCTAATTACCCTATGCAAATTAGGCTAAGATCAAGACTACGATAAGTCCCAATACACAGAGAAATAGACAAGATTACATTTGTATGATATAGAATATGCCAAACAATATTAATATCACAACTAAGAAAATATCCTTATTGAGCTAGCGTAGAATAATTTAAGTAAAGTAAAGCTAAACTGAGCTTAATCTCGAATGGCCTCGTGCCAAAGAACGACCTAACTGATATTTTGTTGCTCTCATTTTAACAGTCAATCATTAAGATTTTCCAAATATCATATGTTTAAAATCACATAAATTGAACTCGTAGCATATGAACCCTAAGACAATAGATGAGGTTGTAAGCACAAGGCGATGATAGAATAGCTTTTATTAGATACAAAGATCAACATTAGAAAAGAATTCATTTTTTCTTATGATGAAATATTTTAAACTAAAATAGTGAGTAACTAGTTGATTCAAAGAACATGAAAACAAATATTTATCCTATCAAACATATATTACAGATTGCTCTCATCAATGTAAATTAGATTAGAACAAAATTTCATTAAGCAAAAAGATTAGGACATGAATCATGTGTGAAATGAGAGGCATTCAACTATATGAATGAGCAGTTATATCCTAAACTTAAACTAACATATGAGATAGTACACCAGAATATGAATAGAAGGTAAAATTCCACACGAGGCATAGGCAAAATAGATTCTACGAATGGGTGACTAAAATCCAAGATAAGAACTCAAACTTCGGCACAGAAACAGACACAACAAATAAACTCAAACCATAGTATCTCCTATACGAGAAAATCACAAACAACATACTAATACTGACTCTTTAAATGCCAAGAAAAAAAAAACTGATCAAATGGAGATTCACATACTTAAAAAAAATGAATCAAACTTATAAAAGAAAAAAATCGAACTGCTCAACAAGAAGGAAAACAGAGTAATCAGCTAATAATAATAACAAATTAATCAATACATCGAGAATATACAATAATTTAAATAAGACGATAAAAGTTTACCTTTTTCTGGGCAGCAACTGAGAGAAACGAGTTGAAGAGCTTCCTACTACTACTGACCACCAACAAATGAGCAAAGAACTTGAAAGAAATTTGAAAATCCGAGGCTCAAACCTTCGTGGGTTCGATTTCAAAGAATACTATTCTACAACCTTCAAATTCCAACTCTCTGTCCGTTTTTTGTCTCTGAGTCTCCTCTCTAAATGGCACCAATACCATGTATTTATAGCAAAAATAAAGGCTTGAATTGAAATAGTCGTTTGAGAGGGAGATGAGAGATTGATTGACAATAATGGAGGAGAAAAACAAGCAAGAGGAAAACATACCCCTAAAAATCCGGACTCGATGTGATAGCTCCGATTCGCATCAGATTTGGGTGAGATTTTTATCTAATCCAAAGTCAACAAATCAAACTCGAGGTCTGCAATCTTTGAATATGGAGGGAGGGACTGTCAATGGTGATGGGTGGTGTAGTTGGATGAAGAAATTAGGGTTCTTGGTATTGACTTTTGCGTTTTGGAGGAAGAAGAAAGGGGAGAGGAGCTTATGTGAGAGCTGGAAAAAGGGAAAAGAGAGTGTTTGAGCGTGAGAATTCTATGTTCTCATATGTGTGCAGATGTGCAAGAATTAAAAGGATGACCGTTATATTTAAAATTTTACCACTTTAGTTTTCTATTCTAACCATATTAGATTTATGTATGACCAAATTGAATCAAATAACTAAATCCAGCCAAATTAAAATGACATGGATAATTATCGATTAATTATTCGTACTTCTTAATTTAAACAAGACGAAATAATTATCAAGACATAAGTTCATTACTTAAGATAGAAAACTAATTATACAAAATTATATAATCTGCTAATTCAAAGGAAATAAATACGTATTTATACTAAGCACTTATTTTTAGGCTATTTGTTAAATGTTTATATAAAGATGAAAATTATATGAACATTATGAAAAATTATATAATTATTTATGAAAAATATTAACCAAAAATAATTAGAAAGAGAGTTTAAAAATATGTATTTTTTTTAGGATTTTCCAAAGACGGTTATTTCAAATTGTTTGAAATTGAAGAAGCTCGATAATTAACTCGAATTGCATAGGATCAAAATTGGGTGTCAACATCAAGTATTTGATCTTCATACAGATTTGAACTTGTTAGACTCGCTTGGAGATTGTTCACGAGCACTTTTGAATCTCTAAACTAACATCATATAATTTGATTAAACTCCTTCCATCAGAGAGCTATTTTTATCTTATAGATTTATCTCGTCTTTTTTAGGCCTTTTAAACTTGAAAGTTTTGGAGCTAGCTGGTTCCGAAGTTAAAAGCAATGAATACTTCAACTCTCTGGTTGGACTGTTTACTCTACTTAGAAACTATTTTTCATCATATTATGGGATTTTTGGCATCACATTAGCTAATGACTTTGATATAATATATGTTTAAAGTTTCTGATGTTTCTGTTTAATGTCAGCGCTCACAATAGCAAGTAAAGTGCAAGTAGATCCTCATTAGTTTATAATCAAATCTCACCAACCAATCTACCTGCACAAGTTGATATGTTTGCCTGAAATTTATGAGTAGCTATAATAGGATCGGAGTGAGGACCTATGGTCAGATTACAAATAGTATTAAAGTTTTTCACTTGATTTTAAGCATTCACTAAAAATTGATAGACAATAGCTTTAAGAGAAAGATGGGGTGGATACTTAGACATATCATTAAACACCCCAATACATAGTTCGCTTCAAATTTCAATCAATTTTGTTGCCTCAAATTTTCCATACAGATCAGGTATAATTGCTAACACGTACAAGCATTTAGCTCTTCTTCTGATTCAACTATTCATGATGGCATATAGAAATTTAATAGAAAGAGGCAGATCACTTGCCTATAAATCTGAAACTATGAGGCAGCAACAAAGCTGATTGACCTGCATCATATTTGGCTCTCCATACGCTCTAGTTTTCTTTGGTGTAAGAAACCGCAAGCCCTTCAAAATGAAAGAGATAATATAATAATAAATTAATTAATGAACATTAAAAAATTTTAAAAGAAAGAGTTGGTTAAGAACTATTGACTATAAACCATTACAATCATTCAATGGAGATGTTCGCCTTTGTTTTAAATGATGATGGATGAACAGGTACTTGAGCTCGAAACTGTTGAAATTCGGGAAAATATGAAAGCGGTCACTATATTGTGGGTCAAGACATGATCGTGACTTAATATAAAGTACCCTTAAAAAGTCTAAAGGAACGGAGAAATGATGGGCCTTTTTATTGAGCAAAATTGGTGTGCCTCTGACAACCCCAAAACGTTTCTTTTTTAGTAACCAAAAGTCACAAAAATAAAGAAAATACTTCATGCATTTAGACAACACAAGAAATTTAGAAATGAATAAAAAGAGAATATAAGGTACATTATATCTCAATCATGTCAATTTAAAAGTCTCGTCAAAGCTCAACTTTAGGTACTTGAGAAAACTGACCTTTTCATCCCTTTTTACTGGTGTGGGTGGTTCAATTTTCAGTCCAACATCTAGTGTTTCCAGCACTACCTCACTTGTGGTAAGAGGCTCGACCATTTTGATATTTCTCTCATTAACGCCTGGTGGAAAGATGTCTGTCTTCATGTTTTGTGTAGGACAATAATATTGACAGAGCTATGTACATGAAATTGGAGTTTCTCCGGGATGACCTCCACAATTCAATTCAGAAGAGCCTATCCAAGAGCATGTTTTGGACATGCTAAATGGGCAAGAGTTAGTTCTGATAACAAAAAGAGTCAAAGTTTAGATTTAAATATTATATGAAAGTGAACTTGATATGAACGTTTATACCGCGGTTGTTTTTCAAATGGGGATATAAGGGCACAATATATGAAATGTTGTCCTTACTGATTTTTAACAATAGTAGGTCTCTCAACACTTATTTTGAATGTGAGCTACATATTTTGGAGCACCACAAACGACCCCTAGTATATCTTTCAGTAAGAAATAAGAAAATATAATGAGCTATGCGGCTAAAAGTTGTGATATTTTGCTTGATCGATGGTGGCAATGTCTATTCATGCTTGTCATTTTGTTTGACACATTCAATTATAATATTTATCAAGTCCCAATAAAATTTTCTCTTCAATACGAATTCAATAAAACTCTAACTCCGGCGGTAGAGATGATATATGCATAGAGGAGTATAAACTTGTCTGCATAATATCTAATATCATCACCATAGTCATGCTCATAATTTAGACTTTACATGTCAAATCTGGCGTGTCATTTGTTATTTGATTGAATTTGAATCTTATCTTCGTATATCAACACAAAAATATAATTTTTCAATAGAATCAACTGAAAGAATTATACAAATCCCAAATAAAATTCTCATTTATCAATTATAGTCTATAAATCCCAAACAAATATAGAACTCTCAAAATAAATTGAATACTTAATATGTAAGATAAAGTCTACATTTCTTATAGCATAAAAAAAGTAGGATTTGCAAGTTTGAATTTTTATTAATTCCTTCGGTTTGAGGCAGCTTAAAATTGACAAGGAACAGGAAAGAAATTTTTTAAAAAAAAGACTAATTTGCAAGTAACAAAGATTACTTCGCATATGGGGTGGTGGATTGGGACAACAAAATTTATCATATCAAAAGAAAAAATAATTTTTGGCACCATCATGCATGAGAGTATACATTATTTGCAATATAACAAATCCACAATTTCTTCAATTATATATATATACTAGACAATGTTGCCTGTGCTAACACGGGCCCAATATCTGTTATTTTTTATCTTAATATATGTGACACAAATAAAATATAGTGAGTTATTTAAATTTAATATAATTTTTAAATATTTTAAGTTGTTAATAATGTAATTATTATATTTTTTACGTAATTTTTAAATAATATATATTACTCCACTTGTCTCAATTTATGTAGCATAGATGAAATTTCAAGAGTGAATCAAATGTTGTTAGTTGTTAAGATTTACAATACTTTTTACATAGTTTTCAAATTAAATAATTTCACATTAAATAATACATATTACTTCTTTTCTCTCATTTTATGTGACACTGATAGATTAATTTTAAGAAACAGTCAAATTTTTTATGTGTTTTTTATAAATATTTTTAGTTGTCAATTAGCATGATTTATGGTATTTTTTACGCAATTTTTAACGATAGGTTAATTTCAAGAATCAATAGAAATTTTTATGTTTTTCTTTTTAAATATTTTATATTGTCAATTATCATTATTTATAGTAATTTTACATAATTTTTAACGATAGATTAATTTCAAGAATTATTCGAATTTTTTATATGTTTTTCTTAAATAAATATTTTATAATGTCAATTATAATGATTTATAGTATTTTTACGCAATTTTTAAATATAAAAAAAACTTAACAAATAAGACAAATAAATTAAAATCGACCCAATATATGTTATTTTTGTTGTCTCAATTTATGTGACACCAATGAAATTTGGGGAGTCATCCAAATTTTCATATTTAAAAAAAAAATTCAAGTTATTAATTACAGTGACCTACAATATTTTTATGCAATTTTCAAATAACATATATTACTGATCACTTTGTTCTAATTTATTTGATATGCATAAAATTACAAAATTAACCCTTTTAAATGTCTTTTAGATATTTTAAGTTGTTAATTATTACTAATTTATAACACCTTTTTGGAAATTTTAAAATGTTATGTTATTTTCTTGTCCCAATATATGTGACCCTGATAGAATTCTGAGAGTCAACATATTTTATTATATATTTTTTAAATAATTTAAAATTTTAATTGTTGTAATTTTTAATACTTTTTAAGTCATTGTAAATAATATATATTGCTTTCTTTGTCCTATTTTATAAAGTATCAATAAAATTTCGAAAATCAACTAATTTTTTTTATAAATATATTAATTATTTTAATTTATAGTATTAAAGAAAATTTAAATTGAAAATATAGAGAACTTTTAGCTGCTTAAATATAACTACGATGATTCGAAGCCTACAGAAAGCAATAGGATTGACGTAAAAAAGCAAGAGAGAGGGTCCCATTATGATATATTAATAGCGTTGGCAATGTGTTAGCTATCTTACTATGTAGGGTCAAATTGTCTGAGCAATATAATTATTTAAAAATGTAAGTCACAGCACAGTACTTCTAAGCCAGTAGAATTGCTCCAATTTTATTAAATTACTGAAGTATCCTGAAAATGCCCAAGCAGGCATGTTGACCTGCTGTCTGCTTGGGCGTAAACTCCTTTTTATTATATAGTAGAATAAATGGACCTTCAAAGCATAATATTCTTTGAATAACAAATGAAAACAAACCGAAAGATTTAAATATCGGATCAAAGTAAGCTAATGAAATTTCCTATTGAAATATTAATTAGTCCCTCCAATTTGAGACACCTTAAACTCCATTAGGAACATGCAAGTAAAAATTTTCACAATAAACTAATCAAAAATTAAAAATCATCAAAGTTTTGAAATCACATTTCCCAACAGATCTACATTTAGTAGAGACAAAAAAAAAAAAAAAAAAGGTGAGAAGAATAAAACGATCAAAGTCTTGAGGAAGCAAATCAGAAATTTTACTATTACCAAAAATATTACTCATAGATTTTTTACTATGGTGAAAGATGCACATAAAAGATTAAGAAACACTCATCATCTTAGATCTAGAAAGAGAGTGAGTTGAAAGGGACTGAAAGAGAGATGAACCTTTTGAAGCAAAATCAATTTCAGCTTGTCATACGTGGAGGTGAGGAGTCTTTTCAGCTATTTTATAGTCAATCAAACAGGCTACAAAGGGCCAAAATAATAAGCCCTTATTGTACATGTTTGACTGCTGTTGGTACAATAGTGGGATGCTGTGTTTGTCCTAGTATTATTCACTTATATAATAGTATAATATAATGTGTAATATATATATATATATATATACGTACTTGTCCTTTGTGTTTGATTTTTACACTTCAATTATCATTTTATCGTGTTACAATAATTTGTTAGGTTGTCAGTTGTCGATAGTATCTTGTCATAATTTTCTTCATTTTCATTATTTCTTTCTCTATATAGAGCATTAGAGCTTTTTTTTTCCTCGAGCCGAGGGTCATCGAACAAACAATCTGTCTAACTGTAAGATCTACAAACACTTTACTCTTTATATAAATTCCAATTTATAAAATTACACTAGGTATATCGTTATTGTTATAATTAAAATTCATCTCTCAAAGTAATAGGAAGTGAAAATAAACCCTAGACTAGTTTAACCAATGATTGATAAATAATTTGTTGAGATAAACATAAGCTTATTTAGACACCACTAAAAATAAAATCACAACTAACTAATTAAAATTCATTTCTAGAAGTTGTAATTTTTTTTTTTTGAAACATTCTTAAGAAAATATTTTTATTTATAAAAACGATTTTCCGCCCCAAAATTAGAGATCAGAGATTAGAAATTAGAAAAGGCTATAGAAAGAGCGAAAGACAAGAAAGGGGAATTGCAGGCTCTGCAAAAAGAAAAAAAAAGATTTAATTCTCTCCTGTTAATGTCAGATTTTTGTCACGACCCAACCCCTCAGGTCGTGCGAACACCCACTCTAACACCTCATATCTCAATAGTTACAACATGCGGAAAAGTAAATAAAATGGAAACGAATAAAATAATAGTGTTTTTATAAATGGAAACCTTCTTAAACAAATTTGGGTTAAGACTTGTAAAGTAATTAACTGTAACACCTGACTTATTACAAGCCCAAATTTGATAATTTTATTGTAATGCTACTCGTGTTTGGAAATATTAATTTTAAATTAATGTTTGGTAAAAGTATATTTTTAGTCATTTTTCAAAAAAGTCTTAGATATTTATGGGGGAAAAAATCTTAATTACTATATATTTATCTATATTATTTATAATATTATTTATAAGAGTTTATAGTTTATTTATAATTTAATGGAGATTGTGAAACCAGTTATATTAAAGAATTATTATTTTATGAGGTAGAATTTATTCAAAATAATTTTCTATTAATTAAAATATATGTAAAAAGAGATATGTATTTTACCAAGAACTTATGCAATACCTAATACTTATTTAAGGGGATAAAAAAAAAACTAATTAAGTTGGCACCACCACTTCCACGTGGAAGTGGTGGAATAGTGTAGCACATATATGTGTAATCCTTTAAGATAGTGGTTAATTGAAGGCTATTCTTTTTTTATATAAATATAATCCCACATCTACAATTTTTGGCATTTTCCTTTCATTATTAGTTGCACCTCCAGAAAATAATATCCTATATATAATAACATGTAGCCTTTATGTGCAAATAGAAAAGTTACATCAAATATACATCAAGTTTTTTTTAGACCTAATATAGGAGTTATCCATTAAGGAAGTACGATGTGTGCTATACATATATACATAAAGTTTCGTACATGAGTTTTAAATAATTTTCTCCATTTCTTTTCCCTTAACAAGGGAAAGTCCAAGTGTGCTGCTAGCTAAAATGATGATGTAGTTGTTGAAGTGGCTATTTAAAGAGAGGAAAAAATTTTACAACTATTCTTCAGAAATAAAATTATGTACTCGTGTTGAAGAAGATTTTGGTAGGAAAAATATTTCAACTCTTTATTCAATCACCAAAGGGAAATTGATAATCTATAGCAAGCTATTCAAGCCTATATTCAAGGTATGTTAAGGCAAAATTCTCTTTTTCATATCCCACGAAATCTAAAAATTTATAAAACATCGAATGAGTTATTGTTATGACTATTCTATTCCTAGAAAGACCATATGTGAAAGACATTGGGAAGTCAACTGATGTTATGCTTTGATTCTATCGTATTGTTCTTATACTTGTATCATTGTGAAGTGTGTTGCTGGTAAAGTTATCCTTCGTCAATTTTCTTATTTCTTATGTCTATTCGCGAGCTATTTTCCTAAGTTTAAGGCTCAAATATTGGAGAATTATCATGTTATATCCAGAGAAGTTGTTAAGTCATTCTTTCATGTCAAAACCTTTTACAAAAAATGTTATTTGAAAATGATACTAGTATTAAATCTTGTACTCTATTATTTTTGTTTTATGCTTGTCAATCAACATATTTCTAAAACGGACCATACTATTATCAATTGGGAGTCATTCGTATAGATCAAGTTAAGCAGGTTAGTCTCCTTTTATGTTTCTAGATGAATGATTTTCTAACTTGAAGTCGAGTCAAGAGCTTCGAATCCATTACGAGTCTGTAGACCTAAATGGTTGTACGGCAGTTAAATGAATTCATGAAAACATCCTTTAAGCACCTTGAGTTCTTGTTGAATATCCTCAGGTTTAAGTTACCTTTCTGAAATAGAGTTAGGCACTTAGTCTATTCTAAAAGTATATGAGGTTCTATGAGGCATTTACATGTTATATGAAAGTGAATACAAAATTATGAGAACATTAGTTCCAACGGGCCAAGATTGGCAACATGAGTATAGTAACATATATTCATTACACATCCATGACATGACATGCTATGCATTCTACTTCCGAGCTATAATTGGGAGGTATGAGGCCTATTGCCTATATTTATATGTATGAGACATAGATGGCCACAAGTTGGCAAATATGATGTCGGTTCGCTACCGGAAAGCACCACCATTGCTAGCATTTGGTTGGTTATGTCATGCATTTACATCTATATATATGTGTGTGTATACTCACGACATACGATTAAATGACCATATCATGCATATTTGATTACTAGGAGGTCAGATGTTAGCCATGGAGGCTATCAAAGTTTCAGTTTCCGGTGGTATCTCTATTACCTTTTCTATCATAGTTATTTATGACATCATTTTCTGCCTTATATACCAGTACATCTTCATTCGTATTGACATCCCATTGCATGGGGATGCTGCATGTCGTGCTGCAGGTTTGGACAGATGTCTTGATCGGCCTTTGCCATAGGGGTGTTGTCTCAGCTGAGGATTGGTAAGCTTCATTCTTCCTGGAGCTGTTGGTTGTTTATAGATTTTACATACTTGAGTTTTGTATATAGTTGTTGGCGTCGTTCGGGACTTATCCCAGTAGAGACTTGTGGACATTTTTGGTTGGGTCTTCTCAGCTTTCATTTATAGCCTTATTGGTTTATTGTATTCATGGTCTCATATGTTGCCTCGTCGGCATGCTAGTTCTTTATCAGTAAGATGGCCTTGCCAGCCTACTTTATGTCTTTCATATTGTGTGATCTTGCTGATCTAATTATCTTGTTTCAGCCGGTTATTGTGGCGGCCTTGTCGGCCCTCACTGTTTCATTTCCTTTATGTGTTGGTTCGCTCGATCAAGTGAGGCACTGGGTTTCTTTTGCGCCTCCGCCATTTTGGAGCATGACAAACTTGGTATCAGAGCAAGTCGTGTCCCAGGGAGTCCACAAGTCGTGGCTAGTAGAGTCTTGCTTATGGGTGTGTTGTGCACCACACGTATAATCAAGAAGCTACCAGGCATCTAGAGATGGTTACTTTTCTTTCATTACTTAGATTGTGCGATAAAGCTAGTCCATTGGAAGTCACTTCTAATTCATATTCTTCTTAGTGCCATATAATTTGTGTCCATTAAAGGTGACCTTATATTAGGCCAGAAGGCCAAATGTTAGTTTTGCCAAGGAGGCAGTTCTAGTCCATAATTTCTAGTAACATGGATGACTTTTTAAAATGCATATCTTTTACTACCATGACTCGACAATCTTTTATAAAATGCATATCTTCTATTATCTTATTAGGATGTATATGTAAGGATTTATCTTATTATGTGTTTTTATAAGATCTAAAGTATTATTGCATAATTTATATGGGTACTAGTTATCTAGTGAATTAAGTTAATGTAAGTTCATATATGCATCTGCTATAGGTTACTTGTTTATTGGATTATATGTGATACATGCCTTATATGTTTGTTATTACTTGTTGTTTGTTTTACAAGTGGCTAGGTCTATGTCATTTTCCTTCTCTATTTTGAAGGTATAGCTGTTTTATGATATTGGCATTGTAAGTAATTTGTTCATGAGAAATGGATGACATCAGACAAATTTTTACAAATTTTTTTATATGTCCCAGGTACTATACACGAAATTCCTATATTTTATATATCGACCTACATGCTAGATATGTTATAAATTATAAAACATGATTAGGATGACCCCATGGAACATGTTGTAGCTGATCATGACATTGGATGTCTATGTCATCAAAAATCTATGTATGAATATGTTATAGAACATTTGCTTGTAAGAATATATATGTTGCGTGTTTCTTGACTTAAGGATATACATGGTATTGTGTCCATAGGTTTACTAGCTTACATGTTAAGTGCACTTTTGGAGTTAATGATTTATATATTATTTGTACCTCTAATCCTTTATGTAATTACTTGTTAGGTGAATCATTAAGTATATGCTACTTATTTAACAAAGAATTCATCTAAATGCTACATATTTCGTGTTACACCAGGTGTAGACGCATGTGTACTCTCCTCAACATAAATTTTGTTGCATAGATGTTCTTCATAAAAGCTTAAAGAAATAATTTTCGTAATTATTTTATTCTCACAGTTGATTACAGATAATGATATGTCTTCATCTTATGTATATGAGTTGTTAATTATGATCAGTGCTCTTAATTATTTGAAAGAGATTCATTTAGGAAGAGTTGGAAAAAAAAATATACATATATATAATCCTCATACCATATCGTTCTTGATAACTTGAATTGATAAGTGCTCGTAGTTCCTAATTGTAAAGGAAAGTTAAGTTGTTAAGTATTAGTTGTCTCGTATTATAATAAGAACCATGTATATTGTATGTGTTCAGTTTCTAGTCATTACTTGAAGACAAATAGTAATAGTTCACTCTGTAAAAAAATTATATAGGCTTCATGTTGTGTATTTGATGTATGTTTATTATTTCTTCTTATAATGTGTAGAGGAGTACAAAGCTTCAAGATCTACCAGTGGTGTCTTATGACCTTTAACAATATTTTGATTTATTTTTTTAAGAACTTGTATTGTAAATGTTATGTGTGGACCATCTTAAAAGAAAATATTTGCTGTATTTTGAACACCTTAAGAGTCCTTATCATAATATGATAGTATTATTTGTGTAATTATTCTACTCAAAAAAAATTTCAGAGCCAAGTGGGGAAAATTATTGTTGGTTTTTTAATAAAGAAATAAAGAAAATAATAGAGAAAAACTTTGAGAGAAAAAATATTGTAGTATTATCAAAGGGAATTATTTTATTAATAATTTAGAGACTTGATTTATAGATATAATTCCTAACTAAAAATTGAAAAATAAGATACTAACTTATCAGCTTAATTCAAATAACAAATAAAAAGAACTTACTCCTAAATATAAGTCAAATAGAACTCTCACTACTAAAAAAACAGTGAATACCGACCTACAAATACCGACCTCCGGAGGTCGGTATTCCCTGAAATACCGACCTAAAACCGACATCCCAACTTAGGTCGGAAAAAACTTGGTCGCTATTCAATACCAACCTCTGGAGGTCGGTAATTACTGACCTCTCAAGGTTAGTTTTTATTTTATGTCGGAATATTCATTTTTTTAAATTCCGACCTCTGGAGGTCGGTATTTTTATTTTTGCATTTTGAGATTCTGACCTCCGGAGGTCGGTATTTTTATTTTTGTAATGTTGAAATTTCGACATCCGGAGGTCAGTATTTTTAATTTTGTATTTTTGAAATTCTGACCTCCGGAGGTCGGTATTTTTATTTTTGTAATGTTGAAAATCTGACCTCCGGAGGTCGGTATTTTTATTTTTGTAATGTTGAAATTCCGACCTCCGGAGGTCGGTATTTTTATTTTTGTATTTTTGAAATTCTGACCTCCGGAGGTCAGTATTTTTATTTTTGTAATGTTGAAATTTTGACCTCCGGAGGTTGGTATTTTTATTTTTGTATTTTTAAAATTCTGACTTTCGGAGATCGATATTTTTATTTTTGTATTTTTAAAATTCTGACCTCTGGAGGTCGGTATTTTTATTTTTTTTAGTTTTGGAATTCTGACCTCCGAAGGTTGGTATTTTTATTTTTTATTTTTTATTTTTGAAATTCACCTCCGGAGGTCGATTTTCTGCTCCAAACCAGGCAGCAAATTGCTGCAATTTTTAGTTGTTCACCTGCATATTTATACCAAAACAACTCAAAGCCAAATAAACTTCATCCAACCAAATCAACATAATATTTTCAACATATACATTAAACTATTTCAAAATAAACTTCATCCAACTTCAAAATAAACTAAAATACGATCAAATTAAACAATTCCAAAAATATAGAAGTCTAAAATGTCAAA
Source organism: Solanum stenotomum (assembly GCF_019186545.1). Taxonomy (NCBI): domain Eukaryota; kingdom Viridiplantae; phylum Streptophyta; class Magnoliopsida; order Solanales; family Solanaceae; genus Solanum; species Solanum stenotomum. Next base: position 28,640,411 of record NC_064286.1, on the reverse strand, counting down.
TAGATACAACTACTCATCATCACCCTCACTCTCCTTATTAGACTTACCATTATCATCACCCTCACTTTCCTTATCAAACTTATCATTCTCATCACCCTCCTGATCAGATCCATCACTGCTTGCCGGACATAGAGGAAGAATATTTCCTGATTCAATAAGAAAAGTTAGTTGGGCCTGAAGCGCTGCATACCTCTTGTTCTCTACCTCCTTTGCTGCCGCAATCTCCTCCTCTCTCTTTTTCTCTCTTTCTTCTCTCTTCTTTCCTCTTTCGGCTACAGCAACAAGCTCGATTGTTTCTATTATACATCCAACTACGATCAGGATCCATCTGAACAAACAATAATGATAATTTTAATTAACTTTAACTACATTAGTTTTGACTAAATTCCAACAACTAAATTCACTAACTAACCCACATTATTTATTTTAACTTATTTAAACAACTTAACAACTTTTTAACTTTAACTACAATAGTTTTGACTTAATTCCAACAACTAAATCCACTAACTAAACGACATTATTTATTTTAACTTATTTAAACAACTTAACAACATTTTAACTTTAACTACAATAGTTTTGACTTAATCAACAACTAAATCCACTAACTAAACGACTTTATTTATTTTAACTTATTTAAACAACTTAACAACTTTTTAACTTTAACTACATTAGTTTTGACTTAATTCCAACAAACTAAATCCACTAACTAAACGACATTATTTATTTTAACTTATTTAAACAACTTAACAACTTTTTAACTTTAACTACATTAGTTTTGACTTAATTCCAACAACTAAATTCACTAACTAAATCACATTATTTATTTTAACTTATTTAAACAACTTAACAACTTTTTAACTTTAACTAGTTTAGTTTTGACTTAATTCCAATAACTAAATTCACAAACTAACCCACATTATTTATTTTAACTTATTTAAACTTAACAACTTTTTAACGTTAACTAGTTTAGTTTTGACTTAATTCCAACAACTAAATTCACTAACTAAACCACATTATTTATTTTAACTTATTTAAACAACTTAACAACCTTTTAACTTTAACTACAATAGTTTTGACTTAATTCCAACAACTAAATCCACTAACTAAACGACATTATTTATTTTAACTTATTTAAACAACTTAACAACTTTTTAACTTTAACTACAATAGTTTTGACTTAATTCCAACAACTGAATTCACTAACTAAACGACATTATTTATTTTAACTTATTTAAACAACATAACAACTTTTTAACTTTACCTAGTTTAGTTTTGACTTAATTCCAACAACTAAATCCACCAACTAAATCAATTTTATCATCTACAAGATCAAATAGTGTTGGTACTTATGCTTAACAAATATATTATTTCTAAATTTAAAGGTAAGTATCAACACTAGATGGACAGAAATCGATCTCAAGAAAATCAATTTTGTCATCAATAGGATCAACTAGTGTTGGTACTTATGCTTAACAAACACATTATTCCTAAATTAAAGCGTAATATCAACACTAGATGGACACAAATCTATCTTGCAAGAAAATCAATTTTGTCATCAATAGGATCAACTAGTGTTGGTACTTATGCTCAACAAATATATTATTTCTAAATTTAAAGCTAAGTGTCTACACTAGATGGACACAAATCAATCTTGCAAAAAAATCAATTTTGTCATTAATAGGATCAACTAGTGTTGATACTTATGCTTAACAAATATATTATTACTAAATTTAAAGTTAAGTGTCAACACTAGATGGACAGAAATCGATCTTGCAAGAAAATCAATTTTGTCATTAATAGGATCAACTAGTGTTGGTACTTATGCTCAACAAATATATTATTTCTAAATTTAAAGTTAAGTGTCAACACTAGATGGACACAAATCGATCTTGCAAGAAAATCAATTTTGTCATCAATAGGATCAACTAGTGTTGGTACTTATGCTCAACAAATATATTATTTCTAAATTTAAAGCTAAGTGTC